>NC_056739.1:34515319-34668089 GCF_019279795.1 Protopterus annectens
GTGAGTGTGCGAGTAAGAATGAGAAGCAGGCAGACATTTGGATAAAACAACAAATAGCCAGTGAGACAAAATGAGTTTTAAGCTTCATGGCTAAACCATGTAACTGTTGTGTGCGTGTCTGTATGGGTCCTCCAGGTGAAATTGGTGTGCGAGTGTCTGCATGAACACAGCCAAGTTCTGTGCTAGCTTTACATCTTGGTATGTTGGATAGATGTGAGCTATGCATGATAGAGGTGTCAGTTAATAGTTGTCATACCCAACTATGAGCACCGGCTCTGCCAGGAGTCGCACTAGCATGTCCATGTCTATGGTCACATGCACTGTTGCTACCTGACATACCCAACTATGAGCACCGGCTCTACCAGGAGTCGCACTAGCATGTCCATGATCAGATGCACTGTTGCTACCTGAACATGACTGATGTCTGCTGGATGAGCTGTCGGGCCACAACCCCATGGCCATCCACATCTGGGTGTGACACCTCAACCACTGATGGAGCAGTGGAAGTAGTGCCACTATGGGAGCATGATCGGGCATGGCCATGTCAGTTAGCAGATGATGTCGCTGACCTATGCCCATGAGGATGTCGTTCCCCCTCCCAGCAGACATTCCATCACAGACATTGCCCTTTCCAATATGTAATTCATCCAATCCATTGAATTGGAAACATGGTGGAGGCAGTCATGCATGTGAGCCTGTGCCATATTTACAACCCTAAGCATTTGTCTGGAGGACCTATGGGAACATGCCTGTGCCTCCATGATGGCCTTAAACATATGTTGAGTGGCACAGGAAGGCACACCTGGATCAAGTGGAGGGGGGACAGCAGGCATCCTCCTAGCATTCCTAACAACCCTCCTGTGTGGCACCTCGCCAACACTTTGGCTACAGCCAGAGTCAACAGGCACTGAAGCCGCAGTAACCACACTTCCCTGATCGAGTGTCTAACCCTCCACCTGTCCAATATCTGAGGGCTCACTGGAATGGGTTGGTGTAGGCCTAATGGCTGTGTCCGATGGAATTACAGGAGATGGCTGAATGCCAACGTCAGTGTTAGATTCAACCTCTGCCCCCCTGAGTGTGGCTCTGTTTGGCCACCATCATCATCACAGTCTGCTGATACTCTGACATCAGGTGGGAAGAGTCTTACACTTCCACTGTCAGGATCACCTGTGATAATAACCAACAAACACAGGAAAGAAATTAATAGCGACTCTATTATGGTCAAATATATGCTAACAAACTAACAGTGATGCCACTTCTACAAACAGTACATCAAAACACACAACAGACCTGAAACCCACGTCACACATATGGATAAAAGTTATATATTTCTTTGAATTGCTCATCACCACTGACAAAGAAGCTATTTGGCTTGCCATGTGCAGTTGATGCTATGCTTTCCATGGATGATGGTCTTGAAAAAAGTTAAGCAAAAGTTAACGAAAACATCATCACAATTAACAGTGAGACGGAGGGTGAAAACTTTTGTCCTGTATATGTCTATTAACTATACTTTCATCAAGAACTTGGATGACAAGTCCAGCCTAGGCCCATGCGTAGTCAGTCAGAACAGTAACAGTAGCAATCTGCAATCCCCCCAAACCAATTTATTGTTAAACAAAACTAACATATTGCTGTAAATATTGTACTATACAAGAGTATTTAACAATGGAGATACATAAGCTCCTCCTGGGACATACTTTCTGTCCCTGAAACAGTAGCAGCAATGTCAGAGACATGCTGTTCTGCACTTTCCTGGAAGCTGTCTGGATCCCTGAAATCATTTGCTGTTAGTGGTGACTCTGTAGCAGCCCCCCAGTACCCATCTGATCACGGGTCACTGTAGCTGCTCTCCTCTGTGCAGATGAGATCATGTCAGTGGCCCTATGGTGCACCTGATCATATGTCCTGCTGTGGCCAGCTACTGCATTCACATCAGCAACACTCTGTTGCCAAATTTGCATTATGTCTGACATATCTCCGTGTCCCCTCTTAAGCAGAAAGGTACTATGTCGCTTAAAAGCTTCCACAATGACCTGATTCTCAGGGTCACTGATGGGGGATTTTGGGGGATTGAGACACCTGGGTGCCATATTCCTAGGTGACCTAAAACACAACAGAAGGATAATTCACACAAATATCACATAACTAAAAAAATTCTGTTTCCAGATAAAACAGAAAACATAGCATTTCACTATTATCCACTAGAGAAACATAAAACAATCAAGATACTGAAATATGAAAAGCAGGAATGTTGTGGTTGTAACACATTACATTCACAGACACACACACACACACACACACACACACACACACACACACACACACACACACACACACACACACACACACACACGCCAAGGTTGGATGCAGAACAAGGAGAGTAACCATAGCAACAGATCCATGTTTATGCCAAAACAGAAATGCAACTTTGCTCCCCCACACCCAAAAGAACAGGAAAATGACAAATGTTGCTAACAAACCATCAGTGAAATGCTAAAAGTGCTATTAAATGAACTATCCCTGAAACATATCTACAGATTTAATGCAGAACATTCCATATTAAGCTATTACCAATTATGTATACCTGTGAAATGCCCTGACAAACATGCCCATGCCATCAGTACACTTCTAAGTAATGCATACAGATAAAAGTAGCATTTGCTAATATATATATATATATATATATATATATATATATATATATATATATATATAAAGTATTAAACTGATTTTTCGTAATGACATTTCAGCATGTGCAGTATATAGCTGAAAAATACAAGCATACCTTCTATATCCCAAAGTAATATCCTCTTCTGTGTTCTCCGCACATAAACAAGTCTCCTCATCTTTAGGTTTGCTAGCTACACTAGTACCTTTTTACGGTGTAGTTTCAGGGCTGTGAGCATGGTGGATATGCAAATGAGGTGTGAACTCATTAGAATTGCTGAATCCCAAATACTTGGTTCCGTGTAGCAGATATAAAAATAGTGCAGGCACTCCCTGTGCTTGTTGCTAATGGATTGCAACTGTGAATGATTACTGGTAGGGAGAAGGAAAATGTAACAGCAATACAGACTGCCCTACCTCCACTGGGTGTGTCAGGTAAGACTTATAAAGTGTAAAAGTAATTTTTTCCAATATCTTTATTTGAACTTTCATGTACATATATATTAAAAACTTCCTCAGTATGTAATAAGCATTTGTACACATAGAGTAAAGTAGTAACAGAGAAAAAGAAAATTAATAACATAAGACCCATGTACATCAAATGCCAAGTGCCATCTTATGACTTTAATTCCTACAATAGGAGTATTACACATCACTATAAACTTCACCTTATGAGTGAACTTTCTTGGTACTATTTCTTTTCTTTGTTAATTTAGCGTATCTTTATCTGTGCATATTTGAGTTTATTGGAGTATGTGATCACTGCTGTGCTGTATTCATCTGTGCAATCTAGGGAATCTGTTGCATTCTGCTAATCATAAGTACAGTTTTATACTGTATTTCGGACTTTTAAACTGTTATATTGCTGATTTTTTTTAAACTGTTCTTGCTGATTTGTTGCACTTTTTGTCTCCTGTAGGATAGATAAGATTCAGACCTGATGAATCTGGTCAGGACTCTTCTGATTTAAGGTTGCTGCCACAGTGCTCGGTTTTGAGCTTTTTTATTGGTGAAATTGTTTAATTCAATGTGATAACTGTTGCTCCACAAGCCCTGCATTTGTGCAGGTTTGCGCTTGTTCTAACACTGCTCCAAAGAGTTAGGCAACCAGCCACTGCTGATGTATTCATCTGTTTATACGTGGTGTACCACATTGCACCATCGCACACTGCCATGCAGTGGGGGTAATCATTGGTGGTTATAGATACAAAAACTTAGTAGATAAATTTTCCCATAATAGCTGCCTGTGATCTGGCCGAGATGTCCTTAAATTGCACATTGCTGCTCAGAGAGAACCTCAGCTGCTCTTTTACCCCTTAAGCAGTTCCCAAACCACCACATCTACAATAGTCTTGTACCATTTAGAGAACTGTCGTTAGTATAGACCCTTTATAGAACACCCCATTAGTATAGACCCCATTTAGAGCACCCAGTTATACCACACCCCTTCATTTTCTCTCCCCACTGTGAAAGCAGGATTTAACCTAGCATTCTGGATAGTCAGTTTCCCCTCCATTTCTGCTACCAACCTGATTGACATGGGTATCCTGAGGTAGTGTAGCAACTGTCTCATGTACACTGACAACCCTCTTCTCCTAAATCACCCAAGTACAATTTGTGAGATATGCATCTGCACTAAGAATCTGGAATCCTTGTTCTCTTGTGGACAGAACAGTAACACTGAATAGGTTGTTAACTCACATACTACACCTCCTTCGCAAACCATGCACTCAACATATAAACCATCATACGCAGAGGTACTCATCAAAAACTTACCTAAACACCAGAGACCTTTCAAACACAAACATGCTACACCTAATACAGCACCTACAAGACTCAATACATATAAAAACGCAAGCATCAGTGTCTCACCAAATAAGCTTCTAAGGCAAAGTACATGTAAACCATGTTTTTTAATCATAGGTGACTCCATTGTGAGACACACAGATGTCCCACTCACCAGGCTGGGCAAGGAGAAGATTATAGTCAGCTGTCTATCAGGTGCCAGGATCCATCAGATCACACATGCACTCAGGTCTCTCAACATCAAGTACCATTATGACTCCGTCATAGTTCATGTTAGTGTGAATGACTTGAGACGTACCTCACTGGACTATATGAAGAGAGGCATGATAGAGTTCTATGAATATGTGTCCCAGCCAGGTATGTCCCTAGCCTTGAGTAGTATTCTACCCTCACCCCTAAGATGATGCCACAATATAAACAAGAAATTATTGACTTCAACAATTGGCTTAGTTTCTGGTGTCATTCTAAGGGGATCCAGTTCTTGTCAGCCTGGGATGACGTGGTTGATAGACCATGCTGCTTTACCAGAGATGGTCCTCTCCTGTCGCCTCTAGGCTTTTGGTTACTGGCTAAGGCATTTGCCTCCCCCATAGTGCTTTTTTTAGGCAAAGTCTCAAGAACAACATTTCTGACATGAAAATATCACTCACAAATAAACTAAAGGTCACGCTGCTAAATGCTAGGGTTTTAAATCAGAAACACAAACTAAAGGTTACACTGCTAAATGCTAGGGGTTTAAATCAGAAACACAAATAAACTAAAGGTCACGCTGCTAAATGCTAGGGGTTTAAATCAACAACACAAATAAACTAAAGGTTACGCTGCTAAATGCTAGGGGTTTAAATCAGAAACACAAATAAACTAAAGGTCACACTGCTAAATGCTAGGGGTTTAAATCAGAAACTGCACTCTCTGGAAGCACTCCTCTCCATGGGGAATGTTGACATCTATGCAGTCACAGAAACTTGGTTCAGGGCCACAGAGAGTACCCGAGCCTTGCAAGGCTACAATGCCTTCCACACTTTCAGACTGCAAAATGATCATCTGAGAACTAAAGGAGGAGGAGTATCTATTTTCATCAAAGATAAATACACCTCTAAACTGGATAGACAGGAAACACTATGGAATGACTCCAAGTTCAACTAATGGTGGGCAAGCATCCCCCCCATCAAGTCATCAGTAGCTCTAGGCCCCTTTAATGAACCATGATACCCATGCTGATTACAACCAAATACTCTAGTCATGAGCGATTTTAACTATCTCTCCATTGACTGGAAAGCTTATATGAGTACCAACATGCTCGCACAAAGGTAGACTTTGTTAACACTAATGGCCTGGAACAAATAGTATGCAGCCCCACAAGGGGCTCAAATATTCTCAACCTGGTCCTCACTGACATGGATGACCACTGCACTACCACAAGTCTAGGACCCTCACTGGTTAAATCTGATCACAAATCAGTCACATTTGAAGTAGCTATAACACCTGATCCCCTCTTAGGTAAAATCAGGCTAAAAAAAATCACAAAAGCTAATTATACCCTCCTAAGGGATAGCATAAATAATTTCCAAGCTCCTGTTCTCACAAATGGCATTGACAACTATACTAAAGTATGCACAAATTCCCTGTACAATCACTTATACAAATGTATTGACATTGCTATATCTGATATGATCAAAACAAGATCCTCAAGAAAAAACAAGCCTTTCTGGTGGACATCTAGCATTAATAAGTTATAAAACAAGAGGAAGAATTTGCTGTCTAAGAATAAAAAGAGAGATCCCAGCATTAGAACACCCTCCTCTGCTTGAACAATTAAGACAACTTGTAAAATCGTCTAATGGCAACTTCAAAACAATTTAGCAACCATAGCTAAGGATATCCATAAGGCGTTCTTCACCTATATCCATAACCTAAAAGGTAGGACCCAGATGTGTGCTGAACTAGCTGTGGATGGCATCACACACACTGATCCTGTGCAAATAGCTAACCTATTAGCTGACAGGTTTGTCAAAAATTTCAGCCCATGTCCCCTCCACACATTACACAAAGCATTTCCTCTACATCTTCCCCACCTTGCATCTCCAAAGAACAATTCATTAATGCTCTCTCCAAGGCCAAAAACACTGTATCTATGGGACTGGATGGCATCCCAGGTTACATTTTAAATGGTCTAAAACATGAATTAGTAACCCCATTAGGTACTCTCTTCAATCACAGCCTGAGTACTGGTTTTGTCCCTGCTAAATGGAAAACAGCAACCATCATCCCCTTCATAAAGGGGGTACAGAAACAGACCCTGGACACTACAGACCCACAAGCTTAATCCGCCTTATCTGTAAAGCCATGAAACGAATCATCACAGACCTTATAAATAAGGATATAGGTGATCTCCAAACCCTTGATCTGACACAGTTTGGTTTTGTCAAAGGCAGGTCATGCTATTAAATGTGGTGGACTTATTCAGAAATGTCACTAGAGCCATAGACAAAGGCATATCTGTGCATACAGCCTACCTTGACATAGCCTAGGACTTCAACACAATCCCACATTTGGGTATCATTGATAAACTCTCCCAGTTGAATATCAACCCTTATGTCATTAGGTGGGTCCTAAATGGCTCAGTGACACATCACACTCAGTCAAAGTTGGGGACTTTACCTCATCAAGCAGACCTGTCACCAGTGAGGTTCCTCAGGGGGTCAGTGCTGGCGCCCTATTGTTTGGAATATACTTCTCATAAGTTCAGGCCAAAATAGAGGGGCTGTGGCTGACCAAGTTTGCTGATGACTACAACTTAGGTGCAATCATTGAATGCCCTAACAATGTCAATATACTTCAAGAGGGACTTACACAAACCAATGATTGGTGCCAAAGCCATGGACTCAAAACTGAATGCTAAAAAATGCATTATAATCCCCTTCAATAAAAATGATATCCCTGTAGGCTATCATATAAATAATAATACCCTAAGTAGCAACTCAGTAGTGAGAGACTTGGGAATACAAGCTGACTATAGACTAAACTTTGACCACCATGTGTCTACTATGGTAAAGAAAGCATTCTACATCACACACCTCATTAGCAAAAACATTGCTTCAAGAGCAAAAGAGGTCATAACAACCCTGTACTAGACCCTCGTCAGGCCAGTAATTAAGTAGAATGCTCGCTGTGTTATGTACTTTACCAGGCACCTGCAGCAACTTGTGAGACCTCAAAGATTTCTAACTAAGGAAATTGAGGTACTCCAGCACATTGTACATTGACAGACTGAAGTCACTGTACTCAGTAGTGTACAGACTACTTAGACAAGACTTGTGCTTGACCCACAGAGCGATCTCAGATCCAAACCTAATGGAAATGCTGCACATCAGCAAGTCAGATGGGACAAGGGTCATTCACTACAGGGACCTTAACCTGGCCTATGACATAAGTAGGACCTGCTGGATAGACAGATATGTCAATAGGCTACCAGTTCATATCAAACAGAGCCCCTCTATAACACCCATTTAAGCATAGCCTGGATTTGAAACCGTAAATTTCTGCTGGGGATTTCACCTACAACCCTCCTAGATATGGACAGTCATTGCTGAGATCTCAAATTTTGACAAAATCCTTTCAATTGGGTTTCTTTAGTATTATATTGGGTACACATGGCTAGGCTTATAAAGACCTTTGGGTCAATAGCCCAGTAACCATGTACGAACCACTGTGTATAGTAGGAGCATTTGCTTTGGTTATTAACTGTTAACTTAGAAGTAATGTTATCAAGGTTGGAAATGTATTTAAGCAGCACACAATTTATAGATTCTGTTCATTGACATCCAACCTCCCTTTTATTTGCTGGCAACTGTATATTATTGCCATTTAATATCCTCACACATTTTAAGGACAATGATACAGAATGCCTTACTGACTGCATTTCTCAGATTACTGGTCAGGTAAGACAAGAATGAAAAACGAACAGAGAGGTAAGATAGAGCTGCATTTTTGTAAGCAATAGTCATAAATGGTTGTGTGATCACTCAGTGCACTACATCCAAAATTAATAAATGTACAAATAACTGTTTTATGGTTTGTTAGTACTGAGGAGGATGTTGCAGTTGGTTGTATGCAAAATTATTTCAGTTCTCTGCTGCAAAGTTGTTTGTGTAGCGAAGAGGGATAAGGCACCTTTACTGTATTCTGAAGTTTCATTGGAGTGAGAGTTCAAATACAGAACTATGTAAAAATATTTCATGTGTACTGACAAACATTTTGTAGTGTTTATTTCATACATTGTTTTTCTTCATTTCAACTACTTTTCCATTTTTTTTAATTATTTTTGCCAGTGTTAGTACAGTGTGTGGTTTACCGCAAACAAGGGAAATGGCGACAATTTTGTGGCTTGGCTGTGCTTATCTTATTTGCGTGATGCTTAGCAGTGTGCAAACCTAGACTAGTGGCACACAAAGGAAGCAGGCAGAACACTTGCAGACAAGGCGTCTATAAAAGTGTAAAGGTCAAAAAGTATACATTGTTGCAATTTTTTCTTTCCATTGCATACCACTGCTAACTGACATTGTCCAGCAGTTAGCAAGGTTCTCCAATGCCTGCAGACAGAATGCAGACAGTCAGTAATTGAAAATGGATACATTCAATTAATTCTGTTGGGCACTGTGCAAACATGCTAAGTGGCATTGCACAGTGGTTAACACAGAAAACTTAAGAATGAGTAGGAAACTATGGAACTGTTACATAACTACTCCTGTATCAGCAGGTGTAAGTGTAGGATTGGAATACAGATAGTCCTGGGTTCTAGTAAAGGGTGTGCAGCCTATTTTTACTGTTGTGACAGTGCATTTTATAGCAATGAACTGAAAAATATACAAGTATTATTACAACATTCTTGTGGCAACAGGTGTAAGTGTTGGACTGCCATACACATGGTCCTGAGTTCTAATACATGATATTCCATACACCTTTTACTGTTGTTCCACTTCCCATTACATTCACTGTCACTTATAACAATTTAGATAGTGGAGCTGATATGAATTCTATGTATGCGGCATAAGACACCTTTAATATGTTTTCAGATGTATGACTGAGGGTATACTGTCTACTGTATTTCTGTAAGTATAATTCTGTTATCTGGACTTGCATGGCCTTCACAATTACCTAAGACACATACACAACTGGCTCTATATCTAATAACTTTGTCAGGTCACACACACATACATGTGTAACACTGCAAACTGTCACTGTATTTATGTATGATCCCTGACTATGTCTGAGCAGCACTTCTTCTGTGGGAAAGTTGGAAAATCCCTGCTGTGGAAGAAATTGTTTTGTCCCGTATGCCTAGGTTTAAATTCCACACTTTAAAAATCAATTTTACCAGTGTATGAAGCCAAAAACAAACATGTCAGGTCATGACATTTATGCTCCCAGTGCATGTCTGCAAAATTAACTCACCTAACAGTTGCCTTCCAATATTCAATATATATTTCCAAGCTACAACAGCAAACATCTCTCAAACTAAAGTCAAATGTCAGATTATCCTTCTGATTTAAAATATTTATTTCCTCCCTGATCTGCACTGCTGCTGTCCTCTCAACATCATGCAAACACAGTTGGCATTGTTGCTTGGGTTTGTACACTACCTGTAAAAGTGATAACCAGAATTGGTGGGAAATCATTAGTTGCCATTGCTGTAGTTTGGGTATTAGACATGTCTGGAGTTACAGGGCAAGGTGCCCAGTTTACGGCATAGAGGTGGGATGTTCAGGAGTCCATGGTATTTATTAGACTCCTGGTAAAGCACCACAGCCAAAGTCTACTTCAGAGGGACTTTTCTGGCTCCCAGTACAAGTCTGAGGCTTGGAGTAGTTTGGCTCAGGCTGTATCCAGTGTGACTGTCATCCCACAAACTGGAGAACAGTGTAGGCATCATTTTAATGACCTACAGAGGTGCAAGAGGGATCAGCTCAACCAGTGGTTGACCGAGTTTCAAACTGCTGACATCCCACAGCAGTGTAAGTATGATAATAAGGGCATATTTGTAATACATAGAAAGCTAAATATAGGCAAGACTGGCATGCATAATTTTCTTCTGTTCTTTTCTGTTTTTTTTCCACAGTTAATGCAGATATAGAGTTTAATTGACGGGCTCATGATGAACAAATGGAGAGACGGTGGGAAGTAAGTAGTATGTATGCAGCACAAGAGAAGTATTATTACAGCTTTAAAAGTTAAAGTTTGGTTTCCTGCATGCATATAACTGTAGAAGCAAGTATGCATGCATTACTCTATAGCACAAACCAATTTTAGGAGTCAAGTATAAGACTGGAGTCAGAGCTTGTGGGTTTAAATACCACAAGTAACAACTATGCAATACTGCATTTCTTTAATAATATTACATAAAATTAAACTCTATACTAGTGGCATAAATGTTGTGTTGTTAATTGTAATCTGTATAATTGGACCAAGCATATGTGCAGTATATACAAATTTCAAGGATTATTTCCAGCAATCCCTAGTTATAGTGTGTAATTGGTAGGGCATATACTTAAATGTAATAATTCAGATAAAATAGATGTATAATTGTGTCAATACATTGTATGTCACATATAGTGGTACTAATTGTATCTCTTTTTTTCCTCTCACCCCAACCCTTATCTCTTTTTTTTATTTTCTATTATGTGTCATTAAAATGTCTCTGTGTCATAAATGCTTCACAACACAACGAGGTAGGTCAGCTCCAGTGGATCAGCCTGACTCTGCTCCACCAGCTCCAGCACCAATGCCCAGCATATCTGGGACCCAACCTGGCAGCACGATCTTTGCTGCCCCTCCACTACCTGCACCCTCAGGTAGCACTGCCCTGGCAGCTGGTGCTCTGGTACCCTCCAGGAGTACCGGCAGAGGTGGGGTTTCATCACCCCGAGATGCCAGGGTTGGTGCATAGTGATGTACACCACACCACTGGTGTATGCCTACACCTGATGGATAGTCTGCTCTCCCTCATGGTACACAGGAGGAAAAGATGTCAAGCACTCCAGCTACTAGTGGAATAAGGTGACAGTGATGACAGTACAGTGGGTGAGGACTAGATAGATTCTCACTGTCTCCATGTTTGATGGGCATGAGCCTGGGTTGTCCCCCTCCCTCACCCCAATCATGGTGTCCCCAACCTTTTGTGTCCCTCACCATCCCTGTGTCTTGCCTTGTTTGTCTTTTTTTTTTTTTTGCATTTGCTTCCTCAGCTACCCAACTTACCTGATCCAGAAATACCAACTTCCCTTACCCAGCATTCATCTCTTACTGAATTAAAAAATAATGGGCACCTGTCCTCCAAAAAAAAATATCATCCCATACATAGCTCTCCATTTTACACGTCTTCATGACACACTTGATTCAGTCCAGTTGGTTATTTAATATGATTAAGTTGTTGTCACCCCTCTTTCTGGAGGTGGCAGTCCAAATTCAGCTAATATTCTGCACATATTTTCATTTTTCACTGTTGAAGAAATGGGTAGCTATGGTTATTTCCTACCTCTCTCTTGCACATTACTGTATTTTTCTCCTTTTTTTCTCCCCCCTGCTTCCTCCCCATTTCAACACTTTCCTATCTACCTCATTTTAGCACCTATAATATGGTAAAAAATGGGATCACACACAACACACATAAATTGCAGAAAAAAGCAATGAATCCGTTCACTTTTTGGCCTCTGTTTGCACGGACTTTGGCATTGCCTACCATTGTCAATCAATAGTGAGTGTCCCTCCAGTGTTGCAGTTACCTCCGCACAATGCCATGTAACCTTGTTGCATTACTTCAACACACATAATAGCTCATGCTGAATGTACTATAAAGAATAATGTCATTACATTATCACTGTTTATTTAAAAGTATTACATACACCTGGATTCAAACCTAGTATCATCTTGGCTCAAAAGGAAATGTATCAATGCACTTACACCTGCTGCCACATAGTTAGCTAAGCAGCAGGTGTGTTTCATACACTCAATACTAACTCTCAGAATTTTAGCAATGAGGCTCATGTTTGCGCACTGCTTAACTACATGCAAACAGGGAAAGTAATGGAAATGTGTATCTTGCATGTGTAAACACTTTGCCAAACATTGTGCAAACCCCCTGCTTGCTACTGCACTATGCAAAGTCACTATTAGTATGTATTAGTGCTGTTTACTGTCCATTAACTCTTCATGCCATGAAACTACATGTGGAAACATAAGAAACTGAAGGCCCTCTCTAACAATATGTCACATATTTACAATGCAGCCATGTTTTGCCTCCCCCATGCACTGCAACGCTGGTCTCTCAGTACTTGTTCACAAGTATATCAACTACACTACATACATTAATAACAAATATTGTGTGATATGCAATGCACATCAATCTGGTAACACGTAGAACTAGAACTATCTTCGCAATTGAACATGCCTAAACATCCATCAGGTTACCCTGGGAACTATCGACCCATAAGCCTAACCAGCCTTATCTGCAAGACTATGGAAATAATCATCATGGATCTTATCCACAAGGACATAGGCGACCTTCAAAATTCTTGATCCGACCCAGTTTGGTTTTGTTAAGGGTAGATCTTGCTTATTAAACCTAGTGAACATCTGTGAGAATGTCACCAAAGCTCTGGATGAGGGAGAACAGTACATGCCACATATCTTGATTTAGGCAAGGCCTTTGACACAATCCCCCATTCAGGTATCATAGAAAAACTCTCCCATTTGGGGATTAACCCATACATTATTAGATGGGTTCCCAACTGTCTCACAGAACGCACACTGTCAATGTTGGGGAGTACACCTCTACCAGTAGACCATTTACCAGTGGACCACCACAAGCCTCTGTGCTAGGCCCACTACTGTTTGGAAAGATTTCTCTGAAGTCCAGGCAAAGGTTGATGGCCTGTGGCTTACCAAGTTTGCAGATGACTGTAAACTGGGTAGAATCATATAGAGTCCCCCAATGATATCAACATATTACAGAAAGGGGTGACACAGACAAATGATTGGTGACAGACTAAAACTTAGCACAAAAATGCCTCATTGTCTCCTTTGGCAAAGAAGTTGCTCCTGCTAATTATAATATAGATAGTACCCCTCTAAGCTCAAACTCAGTGGTGTGAGACTTGGGAACACAGGTTGATAGCAATCTAGACTTTGATCATGTGTCAATAGTATTAAGAAAAGCATTCTACATTGCTCACCTCAAAAATAAGGCATCGCATCCAAGACCATTGAGGGCATAGCTCCACTGTACTCAACCCTTATCAGACCACTAATTGAGTACAATGCTCCCTTCTGTATATACCTCACCAGACACCTGCAGTAACTGGAGAGACCAAAGAGGTTTCTGACCAAGAGAATCCAGGGTCTCCAAAACATGACATACATGGAAAGACTGAAAGCCCTGTCTATGTGCTCAGTATCATACAGGCTGCTGAGAGGTGACCCGTGCCTCATCTACAGAGTAGTCTTGGATGCTGCCCTAATGGAAATGCTGCACATGCGCAAATCAGATGTGTCAAGAATAGCTCACTGCAGAGATCTCACTTAGCCTGTGACATAAACAGAAAATGCTGGAGACACAGATATATCTCCCAGTGATTACTCTCCTCTGGAATAAGCTCCATGACCCTATTTAAGCAAAACCTTAATAAACCTGTAACCAAGACGCTAAACTTTGAAACCAAACACAAACACACACTCTGAAACAACTAGACTATAAGAATGCCACACTTAGTTGATAAATGGAATAAACCTTTAATTGAAATGGTCAGAGTTAAGCGCTTTCATCAAAGACTTCATTTGTCAACTAAGTGTGGTATTTTTACAATCTAGTTGTTCCAGTGTGCGTTTGTGTTAAGCACAACCTTGACAACTGGATGAGTGATGGTAAATTCACCTCAGGAGTGGCACCTATGTTCCTCATGGACAGAGGCAGTTAGTGCTGATCACAAAAATCGCTCTGCTAACAATGATCATCTAACTATGGTCAATAAGAGTATGCAGGTTTTTACATGACTAGGCTTGTAAAGGCCCTAGGGCCATTAGTCTAGTAACCTCCTGTGAACCTATGAACCTATGCAGGCCTCCCAATATCTTCTCTCCAAACTCCACTGCTGATGTCATACACTGCAAGTTATCCTGCAGCCTTGTAAATGTCAGATTTGTGCTGTGGTGCTTGTGTAAAGTACAGAGTTCCGTAGTCTATGTACTTAGGTAGGTGGGGGGGTTCTGTTTTCACTGCAGTTGTGTGTGTGTGTGTGTGTGTGTGTGTGTGTGTGTGTGTGTGTGTGTGTGTGTGTGTGTGTGTGTGTGTGTGTGTGACATTAGACAGAGTATTTTACACCACCATGTGGGATACTGCAATTATCAGATTTTCCTCAAAAGACACTGCTGATGCCATTACCTATATCCGATTTGTGGATGTGCACTATTCCCACCAGGGCACTATTCCCACCAGGGCAGGTTCAAGGACTGGACTGGAGGCCAGGAAGAAGTCACCTCATCCTATATGATACAGATTACAGTGACTGCTTTCAGTCAATTCACATATGTCATGACATGGTTTGTAGGCTCTGTATTTTCTTGTTGAGAAACCACTGTGGTCACTCCAGCTGCTGCATGTGTCTGGTGAGGTACACTCAAAAGGGAACATTATACTGTATAAGTGCTCTGATGAGTTTTGAGTACAGTGCTGTTATATAATCCTCAGATCTGAATACGATGGCATGGCATATGATGTGTACAACATTGCCTTTCCATACCACTGCGGACACTTGGCGTTCGAAGTTCAGATTGCTATCTATGTGTGTTCCCAGGTCTTGCATCACTGGGTTTCAGCATAGGGGGAGTGTTGTCAGTGCTGTAATTAGCAGGGAATTACACTTTGCAGAAGGCCAAAATAAAGACACATTTTGCATTTATTTATAGAATGTGTGGCTTTGGCACCAATCATTTGTCTGTGTTAGCCTGTCCTGTAGTATGTTAAAATCATTGGTGGACTCAGTAATTGCACCCAATATGCAAAAATCAGCAAACTTGTTAAGCCAAATGCTGTTTACTTTAGCCTCGACTGTCAAGAAATAGAGCCCAAACAGTAAAGGGCCAAGCACAGATGGGGTACGGCGATGGTGACAGCTCTTCTGGTACAGGTTGATTCACCAACTTTCACAGTATATGTTCTGTCGGTGAGCCAATTGGTTACTCATCTACTGTAGGGGTTAATCCCCAGCTGGGGGAGTTTCTCAATGATACTTGTGTGGGGGATTGTGTCCAAACCATATGCCAGATCAGGATAGGCAGTATGTACTGTCTTGCCTTCATCCTGTGACAACATCACAGATTGCCTATAGCATGACTCAGCACATAAGCCTTCCTGACATGGTTGAATATACACTTCAACTCACCCTCCCACACAAACAATATTACCATATAAGGGTGTACATCAACATGCCTTCATCTGAGTTGGGGGTGGGGGAGTACCTGATGCATGCGTGCATAGACGCATCCTGACTCTTCTCATCTGTGAGGTAGACCAACATATCATCATGGACCTTTTCTAAATGGACCTAGCAATATCCTGGCTGTGTGCAACAGATCTGTGTGAGTTGTTAATGCTGCAACATGTCTGTTACATGTCCTCAAAGAGGTCATCAAGGGCATGCATGATGACAACACTATCATTCTGTTGAATTTGGAACGGCCAAGGCATTTGACACAAATCTACACTGAGTTATTCAGTCAACACTGTCAGATGTGGCCATAAACACCTATATCACCAAGTGGGAAATAGCATCTAAATATGTTGAAATGTGTGAAGTGACCAATATCTCAGGTCCATTGATCAGGTCCATACATCAGGGCTGTCTGCTAGGCCCTTTTCTGTCCATTATTTAAGTCACAGACATCATGACTGACATACGCATCCTGTGTCTAAACAGCTGTCTGAAGGACTACAGATTATGGGCAATCATTGACGCCAACTGTGATATTAGTATAATACAGACAGTATCAACACACACCAAAGATTGCTGCCACAGCCATGACAACACCTCTGATGAAACAAAGAACAAGGGGGGATTTGTTACATCATGAAAACAAATGCATGACCCAAGGATAATGTAGACATCAGACCATATAAACAGGTTAAGTGGCATGTGACCTGTGTCCTTGGATAAACTGTATGTGTAACATCCACCAGCATGTGGCCACAGTGCTGGCTACTCCCTTGTATGTCACACAACTACCGAGTATATGAAGGACATCCATATCAAAGGCCTTAATACCTCCATAGTTCACAGCCTTCATTACACCAGTAACGGAGTATACTGCACCCTTCTTCATGTACCTCCCTACACCTCTTCCAGTTATGTGTAACTGTAGTGTACCACCTTTGCCACAGTGAGCTGTCACACATCTTATTGGCCATACCTAGGTATTCTGTATGTGGCATAAACATTGCTGTCTGATGGTAGAGAACACCCATCAAGGTGTTACACCAGATGCATGTGTGATACCTGTTCAGGTGATGCACACAGTACATACATAGCTGTTTTTTCAACATAAATGTATTTTACTTTGTTTTACATTTGTTTACCGGGAAAGTCTGACTGGGCATAAAACCCTTTTTCAGCGGAGGCCCGGGGAAAAAAATCTCCATTGTTAGTAAACTATTTTGTTAGTAGAAAGAAAATTGTATAATATAGTAAAGAAAAAAAATAGTAGAAGACATTCATAACAGTAAAAAGACTAGAACAGAATAAATTGGTCAAGTGGGAAACAAGAACAATAATCTTGTATAACAATGCTCCTAGAAGACAATTCTTACAGTAGTAGCAGGTAGTGACATTGTATACAATAAGAGTGCAATTACGATACTTAGTCTTATATACAGGTAGCATAGCAAACTGAAGACTTAAAATCTGGTAGATATTAAGAGTGAGAAATAGTCATATGACTTAAATTCAATGCTCATTACATATGCAATTAAAATTTTAAAATCAGCCAGTTCCATGGTTTGGGCTACCCATGTCCACTACATGTACAAGTCCAGAAATTGGTGAGGTGGGCTTTAATGTGAAGCTTGACGTTTTTTAAGCTAGTTATAGTTCTACTTTCAAGTGGTAAGGCATTCCACAGTTTATCAATGTAGTAGGAGTATAGAGAGTCACCTGAGCTATTTTTACTCCTGGTTACTTCAGTTAGAGCTTTATTAGTGGATCTTAGTGGATGGTATTTATATGGGGATTGAGGAGGCTTTGTAGAGCTGGTGTTTTATCGGGTTTATAGTACATTTGATGGGCAGTAGAGAGTTGCGTGAGAATGAGTTGGTGGGGTAGTTCTAACCAAGATAGTTGTCTTAGGGCCTTACATTGATGGGTTCTAGGAGGACAGCTAGTGGCAAATTTAGCTATCTTATTATAGCAGGCATCTAGCTTGCTTATGTCTGATTTGGAGAGGTTGGTAAGGATGGGTGAGGCATACAGTAAAGTTGACAGAATACGAGTTCTGACTGGTTATTCTGGTCTGTGGTTATGTAGGTTTTGCATCTGTATAAGGTAACTATTTTCTTGTGTACTCTTTTTACGGTCTGGGCAATGTGTAAGTCGAACTTCAGATTTTGATCAATAACAACACCGAGAAGTTGGGTGGATGGTACTGGTTCAATCAAAGTCTTATTACTGAATGTGATGTTGAAGTAAGTGGATTGGGTTTTGAATTTAGTGGAGTGTAAGAGCATGAGTTTAGTTTTATTTGTGTTCAAGATTAATTGGGCATCTGTCAACCACGATTCAATAGCATTGAAGGATGTTTGGGTTAAGTTCTGTAGTTCAGGTAGAGTTGGGGCAGAACATATGACAGTGGAGTCATCTGCATACTGTATAAGGGTGGCTAGAATTGTAGTGTTATGGAACAAGACCAGCTTATAAAAATGTATATTCATTTCAGTTTATTAATGATGCTATAATATGATTGTTAAAAAGCAAATATAATTTGTATGCAGGCCTGGGGAAAATACAGTTTCATAAGCTACAGTATTGCTGTCTTCTAAACTGCATACCTTTAATATGTAATAAGAGAGAATAGTACATGTTGCATGAAGTGAGGCATGTAGTTATTACAAAAAGGAATTTGTTAGCCTGACTCCTCCAGGGTAAGAGTGCATTGTTGCTAGATCAGGTTTGAAACATCTAAGGTCAGAAACAAGACCCTTTGGAAGCAGGTGAATCATGTATAGGAAGGTGTTCACGTGAAGTCTAAGGTGAAAATCATGAAGGATGAGGACATTTGAAAAGTTTTCTGTAGGACACAGTCATTATAATGTCATGAAATTGCATGAGCAGTTTCACTCACCTGGTCGTATCCCCAGGCTCACAGGAAACCCCCCTCCCGTACCTAACACTCCGAGGCCACCAAGACCCAAAATCGCGCTCATCGGGACCTAAAACTTCAGCGACTACTTCAAACAGAACCTACCATCAAACAGAAAACAAAACCTCCAACCCAATCAACATTTAAAACCACAGGGAAGCCCCCCTCCCGTACCTAACACTCCGAGGCCACCAAGACCCAAAATCGCGCTCATCGGGACCTAAAACTTCAGCGACTACTTCAAACAGAACCTACCATCAAACAGAAAACAAAACCTCCAACCCAATCAACATTTAAAACCACAGGGTAAATGCAAATTGCTTCTATCTTATAAATTCAGAAGTTAAGCGTTCTAGTCTCAAAGCGCCTCCAAATCTGTCTCCTTACCTGTAGCTTTGAAAAGAACTGTAGTTGAACTCCTCTGTACTGAGTTCCATTAACTACTGTTCCCTCTAAGACCCTGTGATTCTTCTGGCGGTGTATGCTGACGTCAGGAAGTTTACAAATAGTCCTACTGGCTCACCGCTAACTTTAAACCGAACTGCATTTGGTTTTGTCTGCTCACTCACCTGGTCGTATCCCCAGGCTTACAGGTATCTCTCATCTGGCTCTAAGAACCTTAATTGTGGACTACGGGTGTGTTTTGGAGGGGTTGTGAACAGCATTGTAGTGTGATTTCTGTTCTGCTGTTAGAATTTTATACTGAACTGCAGTGGGTCTGCTTGTCAGCTATAGCTGTGAATTATCTAATGCAAAGGTTGCACGTGTTACTGACGCACATCTGGCGTCCTTTTTAACAAAATACATTCTGTCTTGCACTGTAGTGTTTTCCTCTGTATTTGTGCTACTAGATTTCACGGTGGTGTGTCTGCTTGCCATCTGTAGCTGTGAATGATCTGACCTAAAAGTAGCACGTGTTGCTGACGCACACCTGGCGTCCTTCTTAACAAAACATATAGCGACTAGGACTGAAGTCGCATGGAGCTATTCTAAACAATTCTGAATGTGTATTTCACGTATACTTGGTGTTATAGTGCCCAGCTCTATTAAGCAACTCTATTTTGTGCATGTGATTTTAGTACAAAGTTGGCGACTCTCAAACTAAACTAATGCCATTCACTGTGCTGTACCTTGCTCAGAACTAACTATTACTTGTTGCTTAGTGCTGTACTCTGTGAAACTTACCTAGTGACTCAAGTCTAAACCTTACAAAAGTGATACTTGAAAAGGTCTCACAAAATGCTATTGATGTGACGCTGTCTGTTAATTGCACTGTATATTATTGTTTCTATCACTGCCTCCAGACTGTATGAAGCTTAGCACTAAAAGTTGTCTTATTTTGCCTTTACCAATTTCCACCTTAATATTCCTATCTCTCTCCCTTGTGTTCCAGGAAGCCCCCCTCCCGTACCTAACACTCCGAGGCCACCAAGACCCAAAATCGCACTCATCGTTATGTTTAAAAATACCCTGAATATCCTTAAGAATCCAATTCAACCACCTATAATCTCTAACCTAGAAATTATTGCCCTACAGATCTGCTTAAACTCTCAAAAACGCATCAACCTCATTGTAACTTATATCCCACCAGGGAACAACACAGAAAACCTGGAGCAAACCCTGAGCTGGCTATCCACCAGCTACCCACAAGAAACCATAGTACTTGGAGACGTTAACATAGACTGGTCTCTCTGTTCTACCCATACAACTCCACAACCTATCAATCTACATGGTTTTTCCCAAACCATCCTATCCCCAACTAGAATAGGCAACTCTCTTCAAAAAGAAAGCATCATTGACTGGATCCTTACTAATAGGGACTCAAACAACTACACCACAGGTACCCTTCCCAGTGACCTCAGTGATCACCTAATAACCTATATCATCAAACATAAATGCCCAACTTCTAACCCCCTATATAGACTAATCAGAAATAAAAGAAATTCGTCCCACAACTATTTCTTGCCGACCTGAAATCCTGCAACTGGTCCATACTAAAACCCTACCACTGATGAGAGTGTGTCACACTTCAATGACACATTCCTTAAGATACTTGACTCACATGCCCCACATAGACAAATTAGATCCAAAGTTCATATAGCACCTTGGCTAACTAAAGAAACCAAAACCAAAATCAAACTGTGACCAAGCCTGGGATAAATGGAGAGCCACAAAAACCTCCCAAGATCGCACTAAATTTCAACAACTAAGAAACACCACTAAAACAGCTGTTACCCAAGATAAAAAACAATACTTCTGCCACCTCCAGCAAAAACACCAGAACAACCCAAAGAAATTCTGGGCAGGTTTTAACAACCTTCTGCACCCAGGTAAAACCTCCACCCCAACCCCCGAGAAACTGATAGAGAGAGGACAGGAAGAAGTAGCCAACACCTTCAACTCCTTCACTGAGACTATCCAAAATCTAGCCAGTCAACTAACTTCCACTCCCCCATCTGCTGTTCAACAGCACGTCGACACCCCTACCCCCTTCAATTTAAAGCCAGTCTCTTCCTCTTATATACGTACCCTCCTAAAAAAACTCAAACCAACCACCCTAGCGGCTGACCACCTTCCTGCAGAATTCTTACAAATTGCATCTGACGTAATAGACTACCCAATAACAATCCTTATCAATAGAACTATAACTGAGACGAACATCCCCTCTATCTGGAAGATTTCTTATATCATTCCACTTCACAAAGGAGGTACCTCCATGGAAACCTCAAATTATAGGCCAATAGCTATACTATCCCCAATAGCGAAAATCATGGAGAGATGCATCCACAAGCAACTTCTTCACTACCTAACCTTTAATCATCTCTTGTCCAACTCCCAGCATGGCTTTCGCCCCCAACATAGTACAACTACCGCCCTCATTTCCTTTGTTGACTCCATCAATAACAATCGCAACAACAAACTTATATCCTCTGCCCTCTTTTTGGACCTATCAAAAGCTTTCGATATGGTCAATCATCAGCTCCTTCTTAACACCCTTGAAACCCTGCATCTGGACACACCAGCACTAAACTGGTTTAAGGCCTACCTCACGGGTAGGCAACAAGCTGTCCTGTGGCAAAACTGTATATCAGGACTACTCCCAAATACCATAGGTGTTCCTCAGGGCTCCATACTGGGTCCACTTCTGTTTTCCATCTTCATAAATGACCTTCAATCAGTCATCCCTAAATCCACCTGCATACAATATGCCGACGACTCCACCCTAATCTGCTCAGATGTCTCCATCTTGAATCTCCAAACCATCACTCAACATTGTTTTTCTCTAGTTGAAAAATGGTTCACCGACTTGAAACTCCTACTTAACCCAACTAAAACGAAATTATTACTATTCTTCCCCAACGCTTTCTCATCCCATGGCAAAGAACTCCCAAACACTAACAATATAACCTTCCATGTTAAATCCAACAATGGGACCCTCATAACCCCTGTCACCAGTACCAAACTACTTGGAGTTACCATTGATCATAAGCTCAAATTCGACATACACATTACTCAAACCATAAAGTCTGTTAACAAAAAACTAGGATCTATGTACAGAATTAAAAACTTCTTAACTCCTTCTACCAAATTAACCATTGCCCGTACCCATCTCCTCTCTTCCCTCCTCTACGCTTCCCTGGTCCTCTCTTTCCTCAATAAACGTGAACTTAACATGCTCTCTCTTGCCTACAACCACATTGCTAGATTTATAACAGGTTCCCCTTATCGAACCCACCATTGTCTTAACTTGAGGAACCTTGGCTGGCTAGAACTGCCTAATCTCCTCAAACTTAACCAACTCACCGAAGCTTACAAAATAATCAACCATCCTGATAAAACTTCCTCACTATGCAGCATTCTGACTCCGTACTCTAATCTCAATAGTCTTCGATCATCTAACAGTACCCTGATCCTAACCATTAAAGCTAAGAACTCAGGTGGGGATGCCCTCTACACTAACTCCATTGGCAAGCCGTGGAACTCCTTGCCAAACTACCTAAGACTTGCAACCTCACACACTCAATTCAAAAACAACCTTAAAGAATATCTCACAACACAATGGTTATGCCCTTGTCATGCACCTGACTAACTACATATCTCATACCCTACTAGTCCCACTTCCTCCTAGCTCATTTCTCTTATCCAGATCTCTAAAATCACTCATTCCTAATATCAATGAGGATTATACCTGATCCAGTCTATTTTACATTCCTATGTGAAATTAATCCTATGTATAACCAACAGCATGATCTTTCTCCTATATAACTTCTATGTCATTTTTTCATCTTGTAAATGTTATTTGTACTCTCTTTTTTTGTAACACTATTTTGTATCTATTTGAACATGTACTGACTATTTTGTTTGTTTGGAGCTTTTCTCCTCGGGCCTCTACTGAAAACGGATATGTATCCAGCTAGACTAGCCCGGTTAACAAATGTAAAATAAAATAAAATAATAAAATAAATAAAATAAATAAATAAGAAAATGTATAAAATTACAGTTTTTGTATGTAAAGTGAGAATGCTTCATCAAGAATTATGAAGACTAAGTCCCAGTGCTGTAAGAATAACATTTTTGTTTGCACATCCTGAAGTGTTGTTCCTGACTAGAGGCATATAAGGTAAATTCTTAATGTTATTTATTCATGACTTTAACAATTTGGTGCCATGACTCGGATCTGAACTTTGGTATTGCTGCAGGGCAGTTCTGGAATAAGGCCCATCACAGATTTTCTGTGAATTCCACACTGCTTTGTATGGAATAGTCAGAGACTCAGATGTGCAGCTATTCAGGGTGTGCAAACATACTAGCCTTGGCAGGGCAATTGTTTTGTAAGGGAAAGGGGTTGGTTTGTGATTTTTTTTCCTTTCTCTCTTTTAGACAATTTTAGCAAAATGTAGTATAAGTGCAGGACTGTGTTTGTAGTATAAGTGCATTTGTTTGACTGAGTGGTTGTAAGATATACAAGTAATAGTGGGAGGACCCCACAGTAAATGAGTATAGTAAATGTATGTGCACATACAGTAAAAGACAAATTAACACAAGGAGGCACCTTGTGTCGAGGGCGGTACCCTCAGGATTGAAAGGTAAAAAATATGAGAGATGTTTTATTTTGTCAATGTATGAATATATGACAGAAAGAAAAAAAAGTTAAAAGCTAAAAGTAAAATTAAAACAAGTTTATGAGTCCACCGCATGATTGGGATGTAGACTGTAAAGTTAAAAAAAGTTCATAAGCCCACTGCATGATTGGGACGTAGACTATACGACAAGTTAATGAGCCCATAACATGATTGGGATGTAGCTATATACTGTTAAAACAAATTCATGAGCCTACTGCATGATAGGATGTGGAGGTATGTGTTAAAATAAATTCATGAGCCCAAAAGCACGCTGGGACTTAACAGTGTGATTGTGTGAAAGTGCCCTCAGAGGGTCCAAAAGAGTGGTCATTTCTAGATACAGTACCTATCCGCCCCATTATCCAGATCGCAATGCTGGAGCTGTAACTTTTGAGCTAACGCAGGGACGAAAGCAAGGGGGTGCTGTGGGAAAAGGCTGATCGAAACATCTCCTCAGTTGCTGCATACTGACAGACTTCCTACTTTTCCCTCCCTGTATGGTGTGTGGATTACTACAGTTATTTTCTGTCTTCGGATTTGCCAGGATCCAGGAGTTGTAAGGTAAGTCTAACATTTTTATTACTGATTTATAAAATAAGAAGAACGGGAGCAAAGATAAGCAAGCAAGATCAAATCCCTGAAAAGGGAACACCTGCATATTTTATGTATTTTAACTATGGGAAGGAAAGTTGTAAATATCTGCATGACTGGTTTCAACTTACTAAGAATTGTGCTGGTGGGGTATTTCCATTAAATGGAACTTATGATAAGACTAAATTGCTGACATTGAAAGGTATTTTAAAAGAAAAGAAAAAGTAAGTGGGGAACAAATGACAGCATTTTATTCTTGGTACAGTGAAGCACTTAAAAGAGAAAAGGACTCAGCATTAAGAGGGTTGCAGGATGTTAATAAAAATGTTGCAACAAGTAAAAGAGGTTAAAAAGCAGTGCAGACTAGTAAAAAGGGATCCCTTTATCCTGTCTTAGCAGGTTTGGAACAAACTGAGGATGGCCAAAAAGCAAAAACTTCTGAAGAGGATGATAATCCTCCAGTAGCTACTGCCCCCCCACCCCCATATGCACCAATATGGGTACCTCCTGTACAAGACTCTGTTGTTTCTCAGACTCTTACCTTTCAGTCTACTGTCCATTGGACACCCAGTTCACATGATACTGGTACATCTCAGACTGGTTCTCCTGTTCAATCTTCATCTTTTAAACAGGCATCTGCAGTCAAGGGGGGGTTCTTCCTATCCTTCTCAGATAACTTCTCCTTCCCAAACAGGGGCATTAGTATTTAACACTCCTGTATCTTGCCATACATGCTCACATGACAGAGTACAACAAGAAGAGATTACAACCTCTGGAGGGGATCTATTGGCACATCTCAGGGAAATTTCGGGGGCTAACAATAGGGAACTTGCTCATCATCCTTGGACCCCTGCTGATTTGCATACTATGTCTAAAACTTTTCCATTAAAATTCAAAGAATTAATAACTATAGTAGAATGTTACAAGCCTACTTTGACAGATTTAAATCAACTGCTGAGAGTAGTTACTTCAGATGAAATAAGAAAGCAGTTACTGGAAAAGGCTGAAATAAATTTCACTCTCATAGGAAATGCATTAATAGATAAACAGCATTGTTAAACAAGATTACAGATGTATGTCAAGTTAGGACTGACTGGTCTAAAATACAGGCATGTAAACAAAATAAAGGGGAAGCCCCTGCAGACTATTTGAGTCACATTAAAACAGTATTTGCTAGACATTCAGGAATACCAGACCCAGAAGAGCAAGCTAAGCCAGCTATTGCAGCAGCCTTTGTGCAGGGTCTGCAAGCCCCTGTACAAAATCAAATAAAGCAGGTGCTCATAGACTGGCAAGGGAAGGACTCAGAGTCTTTATTAAGTGCTGCAAATCACTGTACAGAGTATCAGGAAAAACAAAGGAAAGATACTGAGGATAAGCTGTTAACTTTACAAATCAGGCAGCTGGAAAACCCAAGGGGTCGAGGTAGAAGCAGGGGAAGGGGTAGAGGAATTGCTAGAGGATTTAGCAAAAGTGCTGGTTGAGGGGAACAAGGTGCAGCTGGCTGGCAACAAAGAGCTGGCAGTGCCCCTCCAGCTTCATCTAATACATCCTGCTTTAATTATGGAGAAAAGGGACATTGGAGAGGGGAGTTCCCACACAGGCAAATGCAAAGAGTCCAAGACACTTGGACTGAGTGGCAACCAAATTATAATAATGCAGTTTTTCCTCCACCACCTCCTCAGATTGGAAGGAGTCAAGAAGCTCCATATTGACTAGGTCAAGAAAATACAGAAGTGAATCTTAACCCTCTACTGCCACTAGATCAAAATGGGGCCTACGTTAAGATGAAAATAAATTCAAAGAAAACCCCATTTCTGGTGGACAATGGAGCTACTAGGTCAGTGCTAACAATTACTTCAGATAGTCAAATACCAGTATCAGAAAATAAAGTGAAGGCAGTTGGAGTAATAAATACTATGGTTATGTATCCTGTTTCAGAACCCATCCCCATTTCTTTAGGTCTGATTGAAGAAAAGCATTATTTTCTTCTGAGTACTACTGTACCAGTAAACCTACTAGGAAGAGATTTGTTATGTAAGCTGGGTTGTACTATTTACTATACCATAGAAGGGGTGTACCTGGATGTTCTAACAGAATCGGAGGGGGAAGTATTGGCAGTTTTAGCAGAAGCTAAGGAACAGCCTGCTGGAAGCATACAGACAGATGGAGAGTTACTACATCAGGTACCTGGCAACTTGTGGGCTAAGCATGCAAATAAAATAGGTATACTGAAATCAGCAGAACCAGTAAAAATAAAATTAAATACATCAAAACCTCTCCCCAGAGTTCCACAATACCCACTAAAGCCAGAAGCAGAGCAGGGAATCAAACCTGTAATTCTGTCTCTAATACATCAAGGAATAATAATACTAGCTAAAAGCCCTTGTAATACTCCCATTTTTCCAGTGAAAAAGCCAGGAAAGGATACTTATAGATTTGTACAAGACTTAAGGGCTGTAAATAATGCAGTACTACCTACTTTTCCTTTTCCAAATCCAGCAACAATACTGAGTTGCATACCACCTACAACTAGTTACTTTTCTGTGATAGATTTATGTTCAGCATTCTTTTATATACCTATTCACCCTATGTTCAGCAGTATACCTGGACACAGTTGCCAGAAGGATATACTGAATCTCCTTCATTATTTTCTCACATTCTAAAAAAGGTTTTAAAGAATGTGACATTTCTTGGTGGGTCTGTGTTAGTACAATATGTAGATGATTTTCTAATAACATCAGACTCCTTCCAGCAATGTCAGCAGGATACCTTGCATCTTCTAACTATCCTTGCAGAAAAGGCACACAACGTGTTTAGAGAAAAACTACAGTTGTGGTCATCTCAGGTACATTATCTTGGTCATTTAATATCCCAGGGTAGCAGGCAAGTGTTACCATCTTGTATTGATGCAATATCTAAGGCCCCACGTCTGACTACTCGGAGACAGGTTAGGTCTTTCCTAGGTATGACAGGATACTGTAAACAGTGGATCCATAACTATGCAGAAATTGCCAAACCTCTGACAAATCTTTTAAAGCAGGATACACCAGAGCCTCTCCTTTGGAACAGTGAAGAGGAAACTTCATTTCAGAACTTGAATCAAGCTTTAGCTACTGCCCCAACTTTAGGGTTACCAGACTATAATAAGGCTTTTATTTTATTCTGTCATGAAATAAATGGATTTGCTCAAGGAGTGCTTGCATAAAAATATGGGGACAGCTATTGTCCATTGGCTTATTATAGCACAGCATTTGATTCTGTTGCAAATGGTTTCCCACCCTGTTTAAGGGCAGTTGCTGCTGCTGCCATTCTAGTTAATCTGGCACAATCATTGGTGCTTGGGCATGCTGTCTCAGTAGCTGTCCCTCATTCTGTATCATCTCTTTTGCTTAAAATGAAAACTCAACCACTCTCGACTGCATTTCTAACTAGATATGAACTTGCACTTCTTTCTGATCCATCTATTTCTCTGATCCGCTGTCCTGTTCTAAATCCTGCATCTCTGTTGCCTACTGCTGAGGATGGTGAAGAGCATAATTGTGTGTGGTCATAACTATTTGCTTTCTCCTAGGGAAGACTTAAAGGATACTCCTATACCCAATGCTGACATGCATCTGTTTGTGGATGGTTCCTGTGGAAGAGATCAAACAGGAAAGTTGATCTCGGGAATAGCAGTCTGCACCGAGGAAACAATATTGTTGCAACAAAGATGTTCACTCTGCTCAGATAGCAGAGCTAGTGGCTTTGCAAAAAGGCTGTGAGTTAGCCAAAGACAAGGTGGCTAATATGCTTTCAGGGTGTTACATGACTTTGGGCAACTTTGGAGAGAGAGAGAGGGTTTTTAACCTCTTCAGAAAATCAAATAAAAAATTCAGGATACATAAAATCATTGTTAGATGCACTTTTGTTACCTAAAAAGCGGTCTGTAATCAAATGTTGTGCACATTAAAAGGGGTTAAACGTTGTTACAAAAGGGAAGAACTTAGCAGACCAAGCTGCTAAACAAGCAGTAACATGGTTACAAAAGGTAACAATGTGGCAGACCAAGCTGCTAAACAAGCAGTAACATGGTTACAAATGGTAACAATGTGGCACACCAAGCTGCTAAACAAGCAGTAACATGGTTACAAATGGTAACAATGTGGCACACCAAGCTGCTAAACAAGCAGTAACATGGTAACAATGTGGCAGACCAAGCTGCTAAACAAGCAGTAACATGGTTACAAATGGTAACAATGTGGCACACCAAGCTGCTAAACAAGCAGTAACATGGTTACAAATGGTAACAATGTGGCACACCAAGCTGCTAAACAAACAGTAACATGATTACAAAAGGTAACAATATGGCAGACCAAGCTGATAAACAAGCAGTAACATGGTTACAAATGGTAACAATGTGGCACACCAAGCTGCTAAACAAGCAGTAACATGGTTACAAAAGATAACAATGTGGCAGACCAAGCTGCTAAACAAGCAGTAACATGGTTACAAAAGGTGACAATGTGGCAGACTAAGCTGATAAACGAGCAGTAACATGGTTACAAAAGGTAACAATGTGGCAGACCAAGCTGCCAAACAAGCAGTAACATGGTTACAAAAGGTAACAATGTGGCAGACCAAGCTGCTAAACAAGCAGTAACATGTTTACAAAAGGTAATGTGGCAGACCAAGATGCTAAACTAGCAGTAACATGGTTACCAAAGGTAACAATGTGGCAGACCAAGCTGCTAAACAAGCAGTAACATGGTTACCAAAGGTAACAATGTGGCAGACCAAGCTGCTAAACAAGCAGTAACATGGTTACAATAGGTAACAATGTGGCAGACCACGCTTCTAAACAAGTAGTGACATGGTTACAAAAGGTAACAATGTGGCAGACCAAGATGCTAAACAAGCAGTAACATGGTTACAATAGGTAACAATGTGGCAGACCACACTGCTAAACAAGTAGTAACATGGTTATAAAAGGTAACAATGTGGCAGACCAAGCTGCTAAACAAGCAGTAACATGGTTACAAAAGGTAGCAATGTGGCAGACCACACTGCTAAACAAGTAGTAACATGGTTATAAAAGGTAACAATGTGGCAGACCACACTGCTAAACAAGTAGTAACATGGTTATAAAAGGTAACAATGTGGCAGACCAAGCTGCTAAACAAGCAGCAACATGGTTACAAAAGGTAACAGTGTGGCAGAACAAACTGCTAAACAAGCAGTATCATGGTTACAAAAGGTAACAGTGTGGCAGACCAAGCTGCTAAACAGGCAGTAACATGGTTACAAAAGGTAACAGTGTGGCAGACCAAGCTACTAAACAAGCAGTAAAATGGTTACCAAAGGTAACAATGTGGCAGACCAAGCTGCTAAACAAGCAGTAACATGGTTACCAAAGATAACAATGTGGCAGACCAAGCTGCTAAACAAGCAGAACATGGTTACAAAAGGTAACAATGTGGCACACCAAGCTGCTAAACAAGCAGTAACATGGTTACAATAGGTAACAATGTGGCAGACCATGCTGCTAAACAAGTAGTAACATGGTTACAAAAGGTAACAATGTGGCAGACCCAGCTGCCAAACAAGCAGTAACATGGTTACAAAAGGTAACAATGTGGCAGACCAAGCTGCTAAACAAGCAGTAACATGGTTACCAAAGGTAACAATGTGGCAGACCAAGCTGCTAAACAAGCAGTAACATGGTTACAAAAGGTAACAATGTGGCAGAACAAGCAGTAACATGGTTACAAAAGGTAACAGTGTGGCAGACCAAGCTGCTAAACAGGCAGTAACATGGTTACAAAAGGTAACAATGTGGCAGACCAAGCTGCTAAACAAGCAGTAACATGGTTACCAAAGGTAACAATGTGGCAGACCAAGCTGCTAAACAAGCAGTAACATGGTTACCAAAGGTAACAATGTGGCAGACCAAGCTGCTAAACAAGCAGTAACATGGTTACTAAAGGTAACAATGTTGCAGACCAAGCTGCTAAACAAGCAGTAACATGGTTACCAAAAGTAACAATGTGGCAGACCAAGCTGCTAAATAAGTAGTAACATGGTTATAAAAGGTAACAATGTGGCAGACCAAGCTGCTAAACAAGCAGTAACATGGTTACAAAAGGTAACAATGTGGCAGACCAAACTGCTAAACAAGCAGTAACATGGTTACAAAAGGTAACAATGTGGCAGAACAAGCTGCTAAACAAGCAGAAACATGGTTACAAAAGGTAACAATGTGGCAGACCAAGCTGTTAAACAAGCAGTAGCATAGGTTCATAGGTAAGTACTAGGCTATCTGCCCATAGGCATTTATAAGCCTAGCAACAGAGTGATGGCTTTCGCCTCCCCATTAGATTAGTAACCTGGGCCTCTGTCAACAGGGCTCTTGAAGTGATCCCAGGGTAGAACGTACTATTACCCATCCACTCATCAAGATTTCTCTTGAAGAGGGTCAGAGAGGAGCTCTGTCGAATATGGATTGGGATTCTATTCCAGAGTGAGGGGAGTTGCTGGGACAGGAATCTATCCCTCCAGCATGTCCTGTTTATTGTTGTACATAGGTTCAAGTCACTAGAACGAGTGGTTCTGAGGGATCTCATTTTTTTTGAGGTGAAGCATGTCCATTAGTTCAGGGTTTGACATGGCCCTATAGATCAGGCATAGGTCACCTCTGAGCAGACGGTAAGTGACTGAGAAGAGCTGGAGCTTTTTTAGTCGTGCTTCATAGGATAATTGTTTAAGGCCCATAATCCTCTTAGTGAGGTACTTCTGTGGTTTTTCTAGTTGTTGCAGGTGTCTAGTGAGGTACATCCCAAATGGGGCATTGTACTCTATTATGGGCCTAATGAGTGAGGAGTAAAGGGGCACAATCACCTCCTTGGATCTAGATGAGAAACCCTTTGTGATCAGGTGTGCCACATAGAAGGATTTCCTGACCATTTTGACTATGTGGTTATCAAAGGAGAGCATGCTACCTACTTGGGTACCCAGGTCCCTAATTACTTCTTCTGTACTTAGTGGATTCCCATCTGTGTGGTAGTTTGTAGGTACTTTGTTTTTCCCAAATGGGATTACTATGCATTTTTTGGCATTTAGCTTGAGGCCGTGACTTTGACACCAGGTGTTTGTCTCTGTGAGACCCTTTTGCAGGATGTCTGTGTCAGCTGAAGAGTCAATTATTGCACCCAATTTACAGTCATCTGCGAACTTGGTTAGCCACAGTCCCGCCTCCTTTGCCTGTACTTCTGAGAAATATATACTGAACAGGAGGGGTCCCAGGACTGAGCCCTGTGGGACTCCGCTTGTGACTGGTTTAGAGTCAGACATGGCGCCTGCCACTCTTACCATGTGGGTTATGTCTGAGAGCCAATTGGCAACCCATCTCATGACATGGGGGTTGATATTTAAGCTGGTGAGTTTGTCTATGATTCCTGAGTGTGGGATGGTGTCGAACGCCTTAGTAAGGTCCAGATATGCTGTGTGGACCACCTTCCCTTCATCTATGGCCTTGGTGACTGTTTCGAAGAAGTCGACCAAGTTCAGGAGGCAAGATCTGCCTTTAACAAAGCCTAATTGGGTGGGGTCCAGTGTCTGGAGGTTCCCAATGTCCCTGTTAATGAGCTCCATGATAATGCGTTCCATGGCTTTGCAGTCCAAGCTAGTCAAGTTTATAGGGCGATAGTTCCCAGGGTCAGTTGTGGCACCACCTTTGTGGAGTGGTACGACTGTTGCTGTATGCCATTCTTTGGGTACATAGCCTGTAGAGAGGCTGAGTTTGAATAGTGATTTGAGATGGGGGGGGTTAGTTCATTTTGAAGCTCGTGTAAGACACAACCTGGGATAGCATCTGGTCCCATTGATGCTGTGTTTTTGACCTTTGCAAGGGCTGTCTTTACTTATGTGTCTGAGATATCTGGAGTGCCACATTCTTCTGGGATGGGTGCTAGCCCCTTTGGTGGAGGGGGGGGGTGCAGTTTGCACTGAACTTGTCAGCCAGGATGTTGGCAGTGTCGGTTGGTTCAGTGTATTTATGGCCATTATGCACTAGCTCGGAGCATATCTGAGAGTTTGCCCCTAGACTCTTGACATAGTTAAAGAAGGCCTTGTGGTTATCCTTAGAGTCATTGGCTATTTTTCTTTCGAAGTTGGCCTTGGATGATTTAATGAGGGAGCGCAGTTTTTTACTGATGTTAATCAGAGATGCCTTCTTATTTTGGAATTTTGTTTTGTCTTGCAGGAGTTTCCTCCTTCTGTTGTAAAGTTTATTTATGGCCGGGGTCCACCAGACTGGCTTCCTCTTTTTTGAGGAGTTGGTCTTGGTTTTACTTGGGATGGCTCGATCCATGCATTCTTGAAGGTGTTCATAGAATGCACTTGTAAAGGATTCTGCCGATGGGTCATCATTTTCCATTTGATTGGGAGCTTTGAAACTTCCCACCTCAGTCTTGAGGTGTATGAAGTTGGCTTTAGAGAAGTTTTTTACCTTGATTTCCTTGACTGGGGGGGGGGGGTTGGGATGTGGATGTCCAGTGTGATTAGTTTGTGATCTGATCTTACCAATGACGAGTTTACTTCAGGTGTGGAACATAGGTTCCCCATGTTGGTGATGACTAGGTCCAGTATGTTGTCACCTCTTGTGGGAGTGGTGACCAGCTGTTCAAGGGCGTTTGAGTTTATAAACTCAAGGAAGTATTGGGCTGGGGCGTTTGAGCTTGAGTAGTTTTCCCAGTCAATGTTTGGATAGTTAAAGTCACCCAGTAGCATGGTGTTGGGTAGAATCTTCATACTTTCTAATGTTCTCAGGAATGCTGCGTGAAGGTCCTGAGACAAGGTGGGAGATCTGTAGCAAGCTATAAATTGAACAGTCAATTTACCCGCTGTCAATTGCACTTGGATGGTCTCAGATTCCGCATGCTGTGCTACTAACCTGAAGGTGTGGGTGTTTCTGATGAATATGGACACACCGCCTCCTTTTGTGTTCAGGTCCTAGTTTTGGGACCTAAAGGTATGGTAGGAGTTACAGCCTGGTAGTGCTGGAGTGCTCTCTGGAGCCCTGAAATGGGTTTCTGTCACTGCACATACGTCGATTTCCTCCATACTAAGGAGAGCCTTGACTGCATGCATTTTGAGGTTTAGACTTCTGGCGTTGAGCAGCATTACCCTCGGTTTTTGTTTATTATTGTTGTTTATGGAGGCGAGTTTGTCTTGGGGCAGCAAGAGTCTTGTCCAGTATTCGAAAGCCCAGGGGCGACAGGTGCAAGCCATCTCTGGTGAAGCAACGTGGCTTGTCAAGCTTGTCATCCTAGGCTGACAAGTACTGAATCCCCTTTGAATGACACCAGTAGTTTAACCAATTGTTGAAACTTATCATTTTTTCTTCGTATGCTGGCATAATTTTGGGTGAGGGCAGGATGCTACTCAGAGTCAGAGTCATACCAGCCTAGGCTACATGGTCAGAGAGCTCCTCCATGTCTCTTTTCATGTAGTCCAGGGAAGTATGTCTCAGGTCATTTACACCAACATGTACAATGACAGTCATATTTGTACTTGTTGTGGAGTGACCTGAGTGCATGTGTTATGTGGAGGATTCTGGCACCCGACAGGCAGCTTACAGTAACCTTCTCCTTGTTCAGTCTAGTGAGTGGGATGTCTGTGTGCCTGATGATAGAATCACCGATTACTAGTGTGTTAGGTGTGTTATTTAGTCTTAGGGGCTGTTTTTGCTTGGCACACTGACGTTTTGACGTATGTGTTACCTGGTTTCTGTTGTGGGGTGGGGGTTGCTTGGGTGTATGCTTAGGAAGTCTCTGTTGTTTAGGCAGGTTATTATTTAGAGCCTCCGAGTATGTTTTTGCGTTTTTCTGAGAGTTGTTTTCTGCTGCAGCTATGGCTGGTCTATGCGAGTCTGGTAATGTGGTGCTAGTGTTGCCCTTCTCCTTGTGACTGGTTGATCCAGTCGTGGGTTGAGAGAGCTTAGCTTCCAGTTTGGCTGTGTAGCTGCATCTCTCACATATGTTTGTGTTGGTTGGGAGGAGGAGGGGGTTGTCTGTGTTCATGAGGCAATTGTAACATTGCCTCAGGATGCCCAGATTCACCAGCTGGACCAGAGAGCACACCTGAAGCTGTCCCTTGAACATGCCTGAATAGATGGTTGGGACTGTATTGCTGATTGGATGAGTAAAGAGCCTTATACTTCCTGAGTATAGGGCTGAAGTGCAAGCTGTAAGCTAGTGCTAGTTTTAGTAAGTGCCGGTCTTAAATTGCCTTATTTCTAGTGCTGGGTTGAAGTGTTTCAAGTTTCAAGGGAAAAACTGAAGTGCAGACTTCGTGGAGCCTGAAATAGTTTAACCACAGCTAAACAGCACTGCGCGGTGCGCAAAACCGCGCTAAGCGTTTTTTATACCAGGGAGATCAAAAAGGATAGAAATTAGCCCAAAATGGCCAATGAGCTACAAGTTGCTGGGCTGGGACCACTCCTACAGGGACAGATAGGCTGCTCAGAGTTCCCTCTCTCACAGTGAACAAGGAAGCCACCTAATTATCCGAGTATGATATGGGCAACGCAGGAACCTTTACCACAGTCCTGGATTCAGCAAAGCCTGAAAACTGGACTAGACTAGTTCAGAAAGGCGGGGAAACAAGGAATTTTTTTTTTCAGAAACAGAAATGCAGAGCTTAAATTACTTTAAATGCACAGAGGAGGCTAGCGCACTTGAGTGTATAGCCTGTGACTGTGTTACCGGTAACTTAAATGCAAAAATGACAAACAGTAACTTTTTTTCAAGTGCAACAAAGAAATAAGTACAGTAAGCAATGCAGATATCACTAGGGATCTACAGAAGTGCTGAAAAGCCACGTTTTAAGCGGAATTAGCATTTCAGGGAAACAACAAGCAAAAACAATACTTAATCAAGTCCAAAGTCTCTCTTTTGTCTCTTGGCCACTTGTAGGACCTTGCAGGGCACCACGAGGAGCCTGCTGAGCTGTATAAAAGCGCAAAACCGCGCTAAGTGGTTTTTATACCAGGAAGATCAAAAAGGATAGAAATTAGTCAAAAATGGCCAATGAGCTACAAGTTGCTGGGCTGGGACCAGTCCTACAGGGACAGATAGGCTGCTCAGAGTTCCCTCTCTCATAGTGAACAAGGAAGCTACCTAATTATCCAAGTATGATATGGGCAACACAGGAACCTTTACCTCAGTCCTGGATTCAGCAAAGCCTGAAAACTGGACTAGACTAGACTAGTGCAGAAAGGCAGGAAAACAAGGAATTGTTTTGTGTTTATTTATTTATTTTTTTTAGAAACAGAAATGCAGAGCTTAAATTACTTTAAATACACAGAGGAGTCTAGCGCACTTGTGTGTGTAGCCTGCGACTGTGTTACAGGTAACTTAAATACAAAAATGACAAACAGTAACTTTTTTCAAGTGAAACAAGGAAATAAGTACAGTAAGCAATGCAGATATCACTAGGGACCACAGAAGTGCTGAAGAGCCACGTTTTAGGTGGAATTAGCATTTCAGGGAAATAACAAGCAAACAAACAAGCATACAAACAAAGCTAGATTCAGCAGGCCTGGATCTAGTCTATGCTACAGCAAACAAGGTGTACCAATTACAGTAAGAAACAGATAAAATATGCAGGAACTATAAACCTTTAACCAGAAATTCCCAGCTCAGAAGGGTAGATTCCAGCCTGTCCTCCCACAAGAGTGCAGACCACGAACCCTCTTAATGTAAAATAACTGGCCTGAAGCCCAAGTGCTTAAACCAGAACTAATACACTTTTAGAATAACAGACACTGAGCCCTCAATCAGCAGTTCCTGACTTAGAAGGATGTAAGCTACCCGTCCTGCCACCACAGTGCAGGTCACAAACCTTCCTAATGTAAAACAACTGGTCTGAAGCCCAAGTGCTTAATCCAAAAAATGGATGTAAACATGGTTACAAAAGGTAACAATGTGGCAGACCAAGCTGCTAAACAAGCAGTAACATGGTTACAAAAGGTAACAATGTGGCAGACCAAGCTGTTAAGCAGTAACATGGTTACAAAAGGTAACAATGTGGCACACCAAGCTGCTAAACAAGCAGTAACATGGTTACAAAAGGTAACAATGTGGCAGACCAAGCTGCTAAACAAGCAGTAACATGGTTACAAATGGTAACAATGTGGCAGAACAAGCTGTTAAACAAGCAGTAACATGATTACAAAAGGTAACAATGTGGCACACCAAGCTGCTACACAAGCAGTAACATGGTTACAAAAGGTAACAATGTGGCAGACCAAGCTGTTAAACAAGCAGTAACATGGTTACAAAAGGTAACAATGTGGTAGACCAAGCTGCGAAACAAGCAGTAACATGGTTACCAAAGGTAACAATGTGGCAGACCAAGCTGCCAAACAATCAGTAGCATGGTTACAAAAGGTAACAATGTGGCAGACCAAGCTGATAAACAAGCAGTAACATGGTTACAAAAGGTAACAATGTGGCACACCAAGCTGCTACACAAGCAGTAACATGGTTACAAAAGGTAACAATGTGGCAGACCAAGCAGCTAAACAAGCAGTAACATGGTTACAAAAGGTAACAATGTGGCACACCAAGCTGCTAAACAAGCAGTAACATGGTTACAAAAGGTAACAATGTGGCAGACCAAGCTGTTAAACAAGCAGTAACATGGTTACAAATGGTAACAATGTGGCAGACCAAGCAGCTAAACAAGCAGTAACATGGTTACAAAAGGTAACAATGTGGCACACCAAGCTGCTACACAAGCAGTAACATGGTTACAAAAGGTAACAATGTGGCAGACCAAGCAGCTAAACAAGCAGTAACATGGTTACAAAACGTAACAATGTGGCACACCAAGCTGCTAAACAAGCAGTAACATGGTTACAAAAGGTAACAATGTGGCAGACCAAGCTGTTAAACAAGCAGTAGTAAATTGTTGTAAACATCTTTGTATGTTAACAGTAACAAACTACAACAGTAATGATGTTTGATTTTGAAAAGTTGTCAGCTTTTCAAGCTGAAGCATCACAGGGAGAAGCTCTGAGATGGCTCAAGGATGGATGTATAAAATCCTCTAATGGCATATGGTGACATCCGAACGGCCAACTGGTGGCACCTGCCTATTTGCTACCTTACCTAGTAAGGACATATCATCTACCTGCCCATAATGGTAAGACAGCTTTATTTAATCAAATGACCTGAAGTTGGTACGCCCCTCATGTCTCCTCTTTGATACTTCAGTATGTACAAAATTGTAGTATTTGTTTGAAATATAACATAAGCAAACATGCCAACAGCAAATCTGCATATTTACTGCCACCCTGGGGACCTTTTGTTATCGTACAGCCGGATTTCATCCAGATGCCTAAGACTAATAATTTACAATTTATTTTGGTGGTGTGTGTGTTCTCAGCATATGTGGAACCTTACCCATGTTTCAAAGCTGATGCAGTCACAGTTATTAAAAAAAATGTTATCTAATTATATACCGAAATTCAGTATACCCAGCATTGTTAACAGTGACCAGGGAACTCATTTTAATAATAATCTGTTTAAAGAGTTATGTAAAGCTTTTAATACTAAGTTGAGTCTTCACTGTCCCAACCATCCCCAGTCATCTGGATTAGCGGAAAGGGTAAACAGGACCCTTAAAAATAAAATTTTGAAGATTTGTGCTGAAACCCATTTAAAGTGGCCCGAAGCCCTTCCCTTAGCATTAATGAGTATGAGGGCCTCACTGAATGCCACCAGGAAATTGAGTCCAAATGAGATATTAATTGGGAGACCCATGGCACTTCCAGCTACCCCTCCAGTGGGAAATGCCGATTTAACTTTGTCAGATGATGCTATGATTTCTTATTGTAGGAAACTCATTAATATCTTGCAGCAATATCATTGAACAGTAAGAGCAGCATTACCGAAGTCTCCAGACCAACCCTGCCACCAACTACAACTGGGTGATTGGGTATATGTGAAAGCTTTTCAGAGGAAAAACTGCCTGAGCCTGAGATGGAAGGGGCCTTTCCAGGTCCTCCTCACCACTCTAACTGCAGTTCGCTGTGCAGGACTATCAACATGGATCCATTCGTGTCATTGCAAGAAGATCTGTTCTGTAGGGATCCCAGATGAATCATCGCAGCCAACAGAGGGAGATCGAGGTGTGACAGATAAATCATCTGCCCAGTGAGATAGTCAACTTCAGTAGCAGTCCATGATGAATCCAGTGACAACAGGTACTTTTGCTTTGTTTCTGCTGCTGTTCCCTTCTATAAACTGGTCAAGAGAAAACAGTTTCTTGCTGGTCCTTCAGCAATATGCCAAAAATCTAAACAAAACAAACTGCTGGATATGTTTGCATATACCTCATTATTCCAAGGCAGGGATTCCCATGATTCCCATCCCTGTATCAATTTTGAAAAGACCTTAATGACATCAGCCTAACCTGGCGTAATGTAACAATTTTTTTTAAAGGTTGTGTCTCTTCAACTTGCGACAACACATCACGAAGACACATGTTATGCCAGAAATGGGACTGTACCAGTAGGAACCAGCAAATGTAATGACACCAGGCATAAAAGTTTGTTAGTCTCTTTGCACTTAAAAAGCTATGACTGGGAGAGTGGCATGGACATAAGTGGCCATTATTATATCTGTGGTATTCGTGCCTACCCCTGGTTGCCTATAGACTGGTCTAAATGTTGCTTTATAGGCTATATTACTCCTGCTATTCAACATTTCGAACACCCACAAGCAGGTAAAATGAGAAATAAGCGAGCAATCCACTGTAATGAGCAAGTATTTTCAATTTGTAATCCTGGGTATGGAGTGCAAAGGACAGTGCTTGAAATCACCATGCTTGCCCAAATTCTACAGGAGGTGGCCAACAAAACTTCACATCCCATCAGGATGGCAAATTGAGAAATGACTGAAATGCAAACTGTGGTGTTACAGAATCGAATGGCACTTGATATAATGTTTGCTGCAAAAGGGGGGTCATGTGCCCTCATAGGAAGTCATTGCTGTTCATATATTAGTGACCATCATGATGAAGAAACACTGGCAAACTTCATGGAACAAAGGGCCAAAGAGTTGGATAGCACATACAAAAATTGGACACTTTTTGGATGGCTGGGCAGTATTTTTGGTAACCTGGGAGCTAACATAATCCATTTTAGCATTTTCTATTCTAAAGGCTGTGATTACAAAATGTTTAACCTCACCTGCACATGAAATGCCACTGCATGGCACAAATCAATGATAATTCTGTTTTGACAGAAATTAATGATGAATATTATGATGCAAAGGTGTATTTTATCAAGTTAAGAAAAATAAAAATATAATTATATGTATGGTATAACACTCATAGTGTCAGAGGGAGGAAACTGTTATGGAACAACACCAGCTTATTAAAATGTATATTAATTTCAGTTTATTAATGATGCTATAATATGATTGTTAAAAAGCAAATATAATTTGTATGCAGGGCTTGGAAAAATACAGCTTCATAAGCTACAGTATTGCTGTCTTTTAAACTGCATTAGTTTAATATGTAATAAGAGAGAATAGTATGTGTTGTATGAAGTGAGGCATGTAGTTATTACAAAAAGGAATTTGTTAGCCTGACTCCTCCAGGCTAAGAGTGCATTGTTGCTAGAGCAGGTTTGAAACATCCAAGGTCAGAAACAAGACCCTTTGGAAGCAGGTGAATCATCTATAGGAAGGTGTTCACGTGAAGTCTAAGGTGAAAATCATGAGGGATGAGGACATTTGAAAAGTTTTCTATAGGACACAGTCATAATGTCATGAAATTGCATGAGCAGTTTGATAAGAAAATGCATAAAATTACAGTTTTTGTATGTAAAGTGAGAATGTTTCATCAAGAATTATGAAGACTAACTCCCAGCGCTGTAAGAATAAAATTTCTGTTTGCACATCCTGAAGTGTTGTTCCTGACTAGAGACATATAAGTTAAATTCTTAATGTTATTTATTTATGACTTTAACAGTAACATTATGGAGATTATTTGTAAACAAGTTAAAAAGGAGGGGGCCGAGAATAGACTCTTGAGGCACACCCATAGTCACTGTTGTAATGGAGAAAGAGCTTTGTTCCACCGTACCGCTTGTTGTTGATCTGTGAGGTAGTTATGTAAATGACATAGGTAACATTTGTGACATATATAGTCAGCTAGCCTGTATTGACCATAATGTCACAAAGGTATTGCAGCGACCCTCCTAACACCTGTAGCAGATGTTACAGAGCCAGGACAGTGTGCGTGATTACCTTCATAGAGTGTGGACATATCATAATAGTTGTACAAGTGTGTTTGTGCAGAATTATCTCTGATCACTCAGAGTCACATATGTTATGTTATAGACATGGAATTACTGTTGGTGTTATTCTGATATTGTCTTGTCCATGACTGTGCGTGCTTCTTTTACTGCTGTCCATAAGCCTTTTCCTGTGTCCTACTTGTTGGAGACCTTTGCTGAGATTACACTCAAATTCAGGCAAATCAGTTTGCACAGCTTCAAAATATGCTGCCTACCCCAGTTGCATATAATTTCCCTGATAGATGTCCTCCTCATTATTCATGTTAGGATGCTCATCTCATAAAGACATCTTCCCCATTGTTATGTCACCTTGTGTGACAGTCACATAATGCACATTTTACTGTGCAGTCCATACTGTACCATACTGATAGGTGATTGGAGTTGCTGTTACAAATGTCTTCCATTGACATGCCCTCATCTGCTGTACATTAGGTTGTTTTACCTGTCAGCTTTCCCTGTGTTCATTTCTACAATTCGTCTGTATGTCCCTATTCAATACAAACACTTCCCCAAGTGTTTATTTTACATGGAAGTACATTTACCCTTACAGATCATTTACACACCTTCTGTACAGAAAGCCTGAAATGGGATTTCACTATAGTTTTCACTGTATACACTATCCTGTACTGTGCTTGAAACATATACATAACTATATGTTAAGTCCTGGTAATCATTGTGCATTCTGCACAATCTGGCAAACCTAGTGAACTCCGAGATAACCCGGTTTGCTGTTTGTGTTGCTTTACAGGGTTCCCATAAAACTGTGCTCGTTTACATTTAAAAATATGTAATTAATGCTGCTGCTCACTGCGCATCACTGCTCACACATGTAAACTCCATGTAGGTTTCGCGCAAAGCCTACACAGAGTTTACTGAATCCCAGGGTACATCTGTTCCCTAACCTAACCCTTATCCTAAAGTACAGAAGCTCACACACAAACACACTACACTCATCCTTCACTCATCTCCGACCTTAACCCTAACTCACACACACACATATGCTCCCATCCTCCCACCCCCTCTTACCTGTATCAACATTCCATACCATTGAGATATCCACCATTCGGCCATCTGTACTGTTGATATTAAATCACAACCCTGTGTTTGTTGAACAAAAGCAGGGGACCCACACACACACATATATATATATATATATATCTACCTATCTCTCTCTCTCTCTCTATATATATATATATATATATATATATATATATATATATATATATATAGACATACATATATGTGTGTGTATACACACACACACACATATATATATATATATATCTATATACACACACACACACACACACACATATATATATATATATATATATCTACCTATCTCTCTCTCTCTATAAATATATATATATATAGACATACATATATGTGTGTGTATACACACACACACACACACACACAGACACACACACACATTAATAACAGATTATACAGAAACGGAGATACCGAACAAGAGCAGGAGTTAGGTTACATGTTAATTACACAGATGACTTGATTATTATGCTAAATATTTGATATTTATGAAGTTTGTAGTGGATTTCATAGAAGCTGAAAAGTAAAGGGTCAATAATGAATAGAGACAGCCAGAGCTGGGAACATGTTCAGTAAACCAGAAATACAATAAGCGTGCTGCTGCTGTTTTCTGGAGATAAGAACCTTGTAGAAGGAGGATGGAACACAGAACAGAAAAAAATGCAAGAAGTAATACATGTATGGAAGCCTGTTTCATTACATATAAAAAGGTTTATTTAATAATGATTGGTATTGTTAGGAATATATTACTGTCCGGAAGGAATTTCTGCCATTCCTGAAATTTGGAGAAGGGTAGACATTTTGGGATTCATTTAAATGTCCATTAGAATAACGTTTTGTATAAGAGGAAGAAAAGAGATGCAAAAACCTGATACTTTGTTTTGTATTCCTGAATTTGCATTTAATGTTGGCTATGATGACATATCATACTAGAACACTAATCATTAAAATTAAGCTTAAACTAAAGTGTTAAGAAGCTTTAAGTGTAAAAAATCAAAAGTGTGATAAAGAATTATCAAAAAAATTGCTGGAAGAGGAAATAGATGAAATACAAGGACAAATCTGAATAGTATGCATTTATTATGAAGCAATTTTATAAAGTGCAAAGATGAGATTTTTGTAAGAATTAATTTCAAGATTCAATTAAGACGAGGAGAGAAATGCTTAAAAGAAAAGTAATTTGATGTGATTTAATATGGAAACTTGTCATTGCAAACTACCTGTTCAAATAAAAACGAAGTTTAACTGTTTAATGAGAGGTTGTCTTTAGTAAAACTTTGTCACACAAAACAGACACGTCAGCAAATTTTCAAGAAATGTAATAAAATTAAATATTTCTGGAAATGGTGCCCAGTAAATTTAGATGTGTAGAATTACATGCTGTTAATGTGAAAATTATTTCTTATGAATCTTGTGGAAAATTGGAGGTGAGAAAAGAAAAAGTGGATAAAGAATTAATGTCTCGTTTGTGACAAAAATGGCAAGGAAGACGTGACAAAGGATTGTAGAAGAGAATGGACAGAGAGCGCTAACTGAAAGGATACAAGTGCGATTAGCACAAAGAAATGATTGCAGGTGAGATAAACCAGTTTATGTTTCTGTTTGATTTAAATATTGGAAGTGAATACATGAATATGTGTTAATGATGTGAAGCTTTGTATTTTAAGTTATTTTATGATAAAGGACAAAATAATTTGAAATAAGTTGATGTTATTTGATCTTATCTAACAGAAATGAAAATAATTTCATATGAAATGACATGGAAGAATTTTAATAAAGCCATCCCTTTACTTTTTTAAGTGTCACGGGTTCTTTTACATGCACTGGAGCTACCCCATACTGAGCGAGGTGAGGTCTTAGTTTAATGTCTCATCTACAGGATGGCATCTCAGGAATGCAGTACTCTCTAGTATAACACTACAGTGTCTACAGTAATGAAACAAGAATTTAAGCAAATTGTATGAGGATAGAACCCACAGCCTTCTGATGTTCCTGGTATCAGAGGCAAATATACAAGTTTCTGAACCGTTGACATTGTTAAATGACAAAGTCATTCATGTACATTGGGAGCAGGGCATTTGCCCCATTTGTTGCACTTTTAATCTGGTTATGTTTTAGAACCCCCATGGAGACTTCCACACATTTCAGACTTTGGCCTTGTATGACTCAAGGCTTGAATATTCCTTCATTAAAATGTGTGGGTGTGTGTATGTGTGAGCCCACTTAACTTGTTTTACTCCTTGGGCTTCCATAAGGCAAATTAAACATTTTCTTAGATATATTGTGCACATATGGCCTCAGAGGAGGTGCACATTAGCATGGGATATGCATTTCCTTTCTGAAGATTTAACATTGTAGTCATCTGTGTCCAAGTCTGCTGACACTTCGCTTTTGTCCTAGAAGAGTTTATCTTTTGGTTTGTATTAAATCTGCAATCTGCCAAGATAATCTCAGAATTACAGGTCTTGAGGTACACTCACATGCACCCTTATTTAATTTTTCACAAAGGTATAATTTAAATAAAGATAAAACTTTGATTCATACCAATCGTGGTATATCAGAAAACTTCAAATCACTCCATTCAACTCCCATGTCTATATCCTTGTACAGGAGGCCAAGGGAAATAAATGTTTGCATACTTTAGCTGTGCACACAAGCAGCTTAGGTAATACCTGGGTGAGACTTGTCAATGGAAAATAAAGTAAGCCAGTCATCTGTCAAACATGCACACTAACCAGATGACTATGGTCTTGTTTCCTTTAATATAATAATTATGACACATCTTTGAGGGGATGCAAAAGGATTATTGTAAAACTACCCACAAAAGGCTTTAATACCTTTACCTGGTTCTTACCAACCTAGCCCCCACCTGTGCCCCACCCTACATCTCATCATCCCTGGTTAAATCTGACCAAGAATTTGTCATCTTCTATGTCAGGCCTAGTGGTACCACCCCACCACCAAAGGAGAAATCAAATTTAGGGACATCTCCAAGGCAAACCTATTTCAGCTTGTAGAAGCCTCTGCAAACCTACCAACAATCCTTTGCACATGGACCCATCTGAAAGGGCTGCTATATTTGCCTCTGATTGTAATCAGCATCTAAACACTGCACAGAAGTGTCTATGCCCATCTGCCCAAAATATAATGGTAAATTTAGGTATAAACCTTTATAGTAGAACTCCAGTATTAATAAAATATATAACGAAAGAAAATAATGAATATTTGTATGAAATCTCCATCGCCTCTGTCAGAAGACCACAGTAAAACACGCCACCAAGGAATATAAGAGCACTGTTAGAAAATGTAAAGCAAAGTATAAAATTAATGCCACTATAGATACTAAAAGAAGCCACAAATATTTTTTTTCAGTTATTTCAGGAATTTAAGGAATCATTTCCAACAATGCTTCTCCAGAATACTGTCACACATTCCAATTCTAAGAATATAGCCAATATATTAGCAGACATATTTAGTGCTAGCTGCCCCAGCTTCCCACACTGTGGCCCCCACTACTCCTACAAATTTAATTCCCCCCCTGAAATTACCTTGGAACAAGTCTTAGAATCCCTGTCAAAGGCTAAAACTAATACTTTGATGAGCCCAGATAACATTCCAGGCAGCATTCTTATTGGTGCCAAATACGCAGCATATTAGCCTCTTTTTAAAATACCCGCGGTGGTGGTGCTGCGGTAGCGTTGTCACCTCACAGCAAGGCGTTGTCGCGTTCGATTCTCAGCTAGAGCATCTTCTGTGTGGAGACATGCATGAATGGGCGTGCCTTCATTGAAGGTTGTGCGTCAGGGCTGGTAACTCGGCACGTAAAAGTCCACTACCAAACATTAGCGGACTGGAGTTCCGCTGTGGCGACCCCTAACCAGGATAAGCTGAAAGAAACAACATTAGCCTCTTGTTAAACTGTCCAACCTCAGCCTATCCAAATGGTTTGTTCTTAATATCTGGAGAACAGCTACTGTGATTCCCCCACAAAGGGAAACATCTATACATCCCATCAGCCCTATATGCAAAGCCATGGAATGGATCACAGCAAAGCTCCTTAATGCAGACATAGGCAACTTAACTTATATCGATCCCAAGCAGTCTGGTTTTGTGAAGGACAGCTCCGGTCTCCTGAACTTAGTATGCTGAAGGACAGCTCCGGTCTCCTGAACTTAGTATGCATCTGTGAAAAGGTTACAGAGACTGTGGACAGTGGCCACTTCCTGTGTGCAGCTTATCTTGACATGGCCACCATTGGCCATGCTGGAATTGTTGAAAAATCAAACAAACTTAATGCAAATCTTTATGTTGTCTGCTGAATTGCAATTTGGCTGTTGAACACATCCCAAGTTGTGAAATTTGCTGGTGTCCTCTCTGAATGTAAAATTATAACTAATGGGGAACTACATAATGGAGCTCTGTACTGAGCCATCTCCCATTTGGCATTTATTTTGAGACACTCAAGCCAGTATTCCAGAAATGTGGTTGACCAAGTTTGCTGATGACTACAAGCTAGACAGTGTTATTTGCTCCAAAAAGGGCTGGAAAATACACATGCCTGGTGTACTGAAAATGGTCTCCTACTAAATGCAAAAAAATTGCAGCACAGTAGTGTGTTAAAAAAGCTTCTCCCACCTCATATGTTATAAATGATACTCTACCTCAGGCAGATACAATCATAAGAGACCCCGGGGTATTTACGTGGGCATCTTTCTCTCATTCAATTACCGTGTTTCCTCCATTGTGTGGAAGTCCTTCTATCTGGCCCAGTTAATTTTTCAAGGGAATATCTTCAAGATCCAGAGAAATCTTTCCAGTGGTACATTTCCTTATCAGACCCATCATGGAATACAGTGTCCCTTTCGGTATTTACAAATCCAAGTATATTTTTCAGCTGGAAAGACCCCAATGAGCTTTAATCAAGAAAATTGAATGTCTTAAATCTTTCAATTATTCTGATAGATTAGCACAACTGTCTTCATATTGAGTAGGTTATTAGCTACTCTGAGATTACCCCTGTGTCATTCATCTTATGTACATTAAGAAGACGTTGAGGCTTGGGTGTTTGTTTAAGTAGTTTATTGCATACAAACACGTCAGGATGGATGGGAGGAACATTAAACTTAAATGAACTATCTAACTGACTGACTACACACACATGCATGCCCTCACTCTGGCTGCTCACTCAAAATGGCGCATTCGCTTGCACATGCTCAGTACTTATATGCACGTGCCCACTGACTGGAATGGTTCTTAAAGTATATCACACACACTGATCTACATCCTCCTTCTTTACTGAGCTGTCTCATATAAACAATAACATTTCAATAGGCATGCAATTATGCAGGCACTAATAAAGAAAACAACAGACATGTCCAGGTTGCAGTGTATCTGGAATTAGGTTTTGAGATGTGACCTGATCTCGTAACATAATAGTTAGAATTGGGTTTAGCAACAGGGACAGTCACTGGAGAATATTCTGCTTGGGGACTCTCAGGAATTTTCTCAGGAACAGGGATTGCTGACAGAATGTCCCCTGGAACAGGAACACTGGACAAGTCACACTGAGAACTAGAGTCTTTGTCACAGGCAAGATGCTGTAACACTGGGTTTGGACACTGGTAACAAATGGTTCTGATTTTGTCTGAATTCCATTCCTCATGAGTCTACAATATATGATCTTGGCTCTTGACACAAACTTTTCACAAATCTGATGCAATCAAAACCTTTTGACGTCTGTATCCTCACTATCTCCCCTTTTTGTAAAGAACGGAGTAGTTTGCTGGTTTTATCACAGTAAGACGTCTAGGACAAATGCTTCTTCAACAATTGGGCTTTTACTGCTTTGTTGTTCTTAGCACATGGAATCAATAAATTACTGCTGATTGGTAGTGTGGTTCTGGTTTGTCTCGACCTAAGTCTCTGAGCAGGTGAACCAAGATAATTATCACGAGGAATGTTTCTGAGATTTAACAAGTTTAGAAAAACATCGGTATTGTCACATCTGGATTTCTCTAACAACTGTTTTGCACTTTGAATTGCAGATTCAGCCAAGCCATTTGACTGAGGGTATTTAGGACTACCTGTAATATGAACAAAGTCCCACTCTCCTGGAAATTTCTTGAACTGCTACCTTGTAAACTGTGCACCATTGTCAGAAATAACTCTGTGCAGACTACCATGGACAGAAAAATGTCTCTTCAATTTAGTAATGACAGAACTGGCAGTTAGTTATGTTGGGAAGTAGGTCATTCTCAAACCAATTTGAATAAGAGTTTACTAACACCAAATAATGTTGACCATTCCACTCAAAGATATTTGTGGCTACTGTCAACCATGGTAGTTCAGGAATCTGGCTTAAATGAAGTGGTTCTTTTTGTTTATGCAGCTTTGTACTATTACATACTGAACAAGATGAAAATACTTTTTCAATATCTCTTGACATATTGGCCAAAATACTAGTCCTCTCACTATTCTTTTGGTAGAATCAGTTCCTGGGTATCCATGATGCAAAATCTTAATGTACGTTTGTTGCAAGGATTTTGGAACAATTACTTCAGGACCTTTCATTATGATACCATTGTCTGACAAACTCTCATCTCTGTATGGAAAATATGGTTGCACTTCTACTGGTAAACAAGATTGCTTTGAAGGCCATCCTCAACTGACAAAGAGGTTTAGCGTCTGGAGAACTGGATCTGAAGCTGTGTGAGCTCTGATCCCATCAAGACGTGTGGAAGAAAAATTTCTCACTTCCATGACCTCAAAATCAAGTTGCTCATTGTTACGCTGCTCTGTGTTTTTCTGAGCAATCTGGATAAGGTATCAGCAAGATAAAAAAGTTTGCCTTCTGTGTAAACAAGATTGAAATTGTACTTTTGCAGTTTGAGCATAGTGTGTTGCAATCTGACAGGAGCTGTGTGCATTGGCTTTCTCAAAATAGTGACTGAAGGATGGTGATCAGTTAGATCTGGATAGGTCGACCATAAATATAATCATGGAACTTCGAACATGCAAACACAATTGCCAAAAGCTCTTTCTCAGTCTGGGCATATTGCATCTCAGTTTGGGTAAGAGTTCTCAAAGCACAGGCTACTGGTCTACCCTCTTGAAGAATGACTACACAAAGACCAAACTTAAAAGCATCACAGAAAAGAGTAACTGTTTTGTGAACATCATAGTAGTTGAGAGTTAGTGGCCTAGCAATTTTCTGTTTCAGGACATCAAGTACTCTTTGGTGCTGTTCTGACCATGACTAAATTACATCTTTGAGTGTCAGCTCTCTTAGCGGTGCTGAAAGTTGGCTTAAATCTGAAATTAACTTGCCTAAATTGTTGACCATGCCAAGAAAACATTACAGGGCTTGAACATTGTCTGGAGCTGGCATCTTGAGAATTGCTGTTTGCTAGGAAGATCTGGTGGTAAGTCTGAACTGGTAAACAAGTGACCAACATAAGTGATTTATAGTAGCCTGAATTTGCACTTCTGAGGATTCAGCTTAAAATTAATTTCACATGCTCTTTCCAGAACTTTCCTGAGGTTTCTGTCATGTATGACTTCACCATTGCCTCCTACTAGAATATCATCTACTGTAATAGGACATGGATAGCCAAAAAAATGTGTTTCATTGCAAGCTGAAAGACTTCACTGGCAAAATTTATTCTAAATAGCATTCTCAGAAATCTGTATCTTCCAAATGGCATACCAAATGTGGTTAACAATGAAGAATTTTGGTCAAGCAAAATTTGCCAGAATGAACTCTTTTGCATTTAGGACAGAAAAAACAGTGACATTTGGCATGAGGGCAGCAACTGCTTCAATAGTGCGCATTGGATGATGCGACCTTTTTAATGCTTTGTTCAAATCTCTTGGATAAATACATATTCTGATATCATCTGAGTTTTTCTTATGAGCTAGAACTATGGAAGATACCCATTCAGTATGTTCTTCTACTGGACAAATTACTCCTTGCTGCACCATTCTGTCTAGCTCGGCTTTGCCTCTGTTCTGCATAGCTACTGGAACTTTCCATGCTGGTCTGACAACAGGGCTGACCTCTGGGTCTAACTTCATAGAGTACACAACTGGTAGTTTGCCTAGTTTTTCTGCAAAAATATCAGCATACTCAGAAAAAAAAGTTTGGGTGAAAATTGAGTTGTCATTCAGGCTTATATGGTGGACTTCTTATTAAATGAAAGCAGTCTCATTTTCAAGCTGTCTCTGAGGCCTAATAATGACTGCACGTGTCTCTTGACTACGTAAAACTGCAAGTAATAGCTGTTCTTAGCAGAGCAACATGAAAGCACTACTGAGGCTTCAGTTTGAATCTCTTTACCACCATAAGCAACAAGCTTCACACACTTTGCCAAATCAAGTTGTTCTGCAGCTCTCACTCTAGCAAACGTTTCTGCTAACATAACACTGCACTTTGAGCCAGTATCTACTTTGAGCTCTACGGGTCTCCCATTAATCCAAACAGTACAAAAGATTTCATTTTTTGCCCAAAAATCTACTGCATTGACTGTTTCACCAAGCGCAGACACACCATCAACAAAAAAGTAGGGTCATAGCTTTCTAATTGATCAACTTGCCTCTTGGAATGCCCTAATAGAATGTGTCTTATTTGATTTACAAAACCTTTTGAAATGATTCTACTTATTGCAAGAATGACACTCCTGACCAAAAGCTAAGCACTTTTCTTGTTTGGGTTCATGGTTACCACCACAATTATGACAGTTGACTATGAGGTTTACTGTGGATTTTGCAGAGTCATCCCTGTGCTTTGCTGCATATACCTTAGGCCTTACTGAAGTAGTTCTGCATTTTACTGAAGTTGGGGCTGTGGCAGTGGCACCCTTTGGCTGGTATCTCTTAAACTCTTGCTGCAGACTGTCTACATGAGTTGCGGAAGGTAATGGAAGGCTTACTTTCTCATTTGTAAGCATACTTGTGCACCTTTCTGTAAGCTCGTATATCTGACAAATCTCAACGGCCTTATTTATTGTCATATCACTGTCTTGAAGCAAAATCTTTCTCACTGTGTTGTTATTAATACCACACACAAACCTGTCCTTTATCAACTCATCTCTCAAATCACCATATCTGCATGTTTTAGCTTTATTTCTCAAGTCAGTTATATATGCTGCAAAATTTTCACCAGGCTTTTGATCTCTTGTGTAAAATAAGTGCCCTTCCATTGTAATATTCATTTGGGGGTTACACATTTATCTAAATTTATGTTTTAAGCACTCAGGATCTTCCCGCGTTTCAGCTGGTACTACAATATGGCAGTCTTCTCCATCCCCTGCAAACACAGCAGGTACATACACAAATGAATGCTCATTTTCAATGGCCTCAGAACCAGATAAATTAAGTAGAATGGATGCTTTTGTATGTGTGTTTTTGTCAGAAAAATCCACCTGTATGAAAATATTGTATTCCTGCTCAAACACTCTCCAATTTTCTGCAATATTGTTGTCAAACACAAGTGGTGCGGGTGCAGGTCTGTGAAATCCTTCCACCATACCTACAGATTATAGTAAAACACAATGCAATCTTGGCCCTTGTAATTATGTATGAACATGTACACACACCAGGTATGTGTAATAATAGTCAAATGCACAATAAGCTCTTTGAAAAACTATACTCTGCAAAATATTCTTTGAAATAACTGTACTTTGCAAAATAACTGCATTGTAATACTGCACACATTTGCAAACACTTTGCACATTTTGGATACTTTGAATAGCTATAGTTAATGCCAAAAGTAATACACAGCAAAAAATACTGTTGTTTTACCTTTTTTTGTACAGTTTATGCGATTTGTATGTTGTTTCAAAATTTTTGTAATTATTTTGAATATTTTTATCAATATGTCACAGTTTAGGACATTTTGTTTAATAAGAAATTTGTTTTGAGTGTTCTGAGTGCTTTATTTTATGTTTGTAGTGAAATAAATCATTTAAGCTAGTTTTAGTACATGGAATTTGTTTCTGACCTGTTTTGTGAGTTGTTTCAGCAGTTGGGATGATCCACTCCTATATATTCCTCCAACTTTAACTGGTTGCCTCATGGCTGTAACTCTGGACCCCATTCTGACACCATGTTGCTTGTCTTGTGTACATTAAGACGACATTTAGGCTTGGGTGTTTGTTAGTTTATAGGATACAAACACATCAGGATGGATGGGAGGAACATTGAACTCAAACGAACCATCTGACTGACGGACTACATACTCGCTTGCGCTCACTCTGGCTGCTCACTCAAAATGGCGCTCTTGTTTGCACATGCTCAGTACTTATATGCACGTGCCCACTGACTGGAATGCTTCTTAAAGGTACCTCACACACTCTGATCTACACCGTAGTTAACTTTTTGAGCTATGAAAGACAGAGTCCTATTTTACCTCCTATTTCTTCACAAAAGTACTGGCTCTACAAATATCTGTACTAACGACCTAAACCTACACCAACACATAAACAAGGCTCCCTGGAGGGATCGATTCCTAATTCAATGTATTCCCAGCCCATGGAATACGTTACCACAACAGATTAAACAAATTACTAATTTCACTACCTTTAAGGCAAGTCTTGATGACTGGATCTGTAGACACAAATTTATACCAGGGTTATCATGTATGTCCCTACTTGACTTGGAAGCTGAGCACTTTTACATGTTTGGAAAGGGTGGTGCGAACTTTTAAATTTGTCTATAGAAATGTGTATTTGGCTAGGCACTTTATGGTCCACATGATTGCCTGCTGTGTTTCTAACAGATTTTAAATATTGCTGTTACATTCTTAGAAAGTTGCTAGTATAACAAGCAACTTTCTAAGTATGTAACATGCATTTTCTGAAGGATCTGAAACTCAGATGCCTGTCATTATTTGCTGTTTGCAATTCACAACAACTTTACAGAAAAACACACATTTTATGAGGAACAGACAACAAATTTAAGGCAAAATCAGGGACAGTTGAGAACTATGTTGTCTGTGTGTACACACACACACACACACACACACACACACACACACACACACACACACACACACACACACACACACACACGCACACGCACACACAATGATCAGTTTCAGAATTTATATGAGTGTGTGTAACTCAGGCAACTACTTAAAATCAATTGAACGAGTAAACAGATAAATAATGGCCCAAATGTGTATCTCAGTGTTCTGCTATCAGAATCATGCAGTGTTCTAGCCATTGTAATGCCCCTCTGTTCTTTTAAGATTTTAAGTCAAGAATCAGAGACCAAAAATCAGGGACACATTTCTCTTATACACTAAAAAACTCACTCAAATTTATTTATTTTATTTTGACTTTCTTTACCGGGGTAGAGCACTGATCCCATTGGACCCTTTTCAGATTCTCAGCCCAGGGAAAACACAATAGATACAAGACATTATATACAGAGAATGTATTATATACAAAGTGAATATCATAGTTAGCATAAGGGTATAAAGCTAATAAATTAATTACATTATATACAGCGTGACCAAAAAAAGCACAGTACATACATGCGTTAAATCGTTAAATATAGAGTGGCGTTAGAGCTGGTATGCTGAAAAAAATCACAATCAAAAAGAGTCAGAGCAAGGTATGTAGACAGAAGGGAACAAAGAGGTTAATTTATATGACCAGACAGACAGCAGCTGCATTTTCATAGAGTCTTGAAATGTGCTTGTATTTGTGAATGGAAAATGGGGTAAGAGGAATGATCTTTAAGAAAAGAAGGGTGCGATTCCCATAGTTTGGGACCAAGGACTGAGGAAACATGGTCTGTGCAGTGAAGCCTAGTTTGGGCAGTTTGGAGGAGGTTGTATGTTGAACCATCTCTGAATAGTCTGGAAGCTAGTGGAAGGGGAAAGTGTTATTGCTAAGTTTAAATAGTTGAGAGTCAAGTAGAAAGTCAGTACATTGTTTTACATGTAGCCAGTTACCTTTATCAATGGTTTTGCAGTGTGTTCATTTCTTGGGAAGAGAGTGATAAATCTGCAAATGGCATTTGAAATGGACTAAATGGTGGATACATTTCTTTTGGAAGCTGCAGCAATCAGTGGCATACAATATTCCAGCCGAGCCAGTAACAAACCTTTACCTATGGCATTTGTACAGGGTTTGGGTAGAAAAGGGGAGATCCTATTGGCCCAGAACAGGAGAGAGTTGATTTTTTTGTGTGTGTAGTCCAGGTGTAGTTGGACATTTAGGAAGGGCTTCATCCAAGCCCCTAGATATTTGAAAGTGGTGCCACTTTCAATAGTGTTGCTAAGATTATCAAGGATTTTTAGAAGCCTGGAGATAGAAGTGAACTTTTTTTCTAGTTTCAAAAATCATTGTTTTAGTTTTAGAGGAGTTTAGTACTAATTGTTTATCATTGATCCATTGAATTAGGGCATGAAAATCAGCCTGAAATTCAAGTTAAAAGAGACATAATAATTGGAGCAGAATAAGACCATGTCATCAGCATAAAGCAAGAGAGGAAGATGGGGTAAGTGAAAGGGAAGTTTGTTAATGTTGATAGAAAAGAGGAGATGTGACAGAATAGACCCTTGGGAGCATCTTTCTGCAGAGGGAGTGATGTAGAAGTTGATGAATTGAAATTAACTGAGAACTGGTGGTTAGAGTGGTAGTTGTTGAACAGAGGCAGTGTGTCATCATTAATGCCTATTTCAGTGAGATAGTCTAGGGGAACTGAGTGGTCAACAATATCAAAGGCTGTAGTGGGGTCATAAAAAACTGCTCCGGTAGTTAACCCTTTGTCCATTCCAAGAACAATGTTGTTGTGGAGTGCCTAGATAGCTGTGGATGTCCTACAACCAGACCAAATTCTATGCTGCTATTGAGAGAGAAGGTGGTATCGGTTGATATACTGAGTGAGTTGCAAATAAAGTAATTTTTCCAGAATATTTTCTAAGGTAGGGAGAATGGAAATGGGCTGAAAGTCCGATGGACTGGAGGGATTGGGGTTCTTAGGAAGAGGTTTTACAATGGCATTCTTCCAGATAGTAGGCATAAGTAATAAGCTTATCTTCAGCAATCAACTTCTGAAGGGTATGAAATCTTAAACTCACATGCCTATCATTATTTGGTGATTGCACCCCACAACAATTTGCCAGAAATCCTCACATTTTCCATGGAACAGACCAAAATGCTTCTTAACTTCTTTGCTTAAGAATTCTGGCCAGAATCAAAAATGATGAGGCATCAAATCAATCAGGGATACTTTTTAATATTATTTATATTATTTATATGCAATTGTTAATCAGGAAAATCCACCGCACAAAGTGACTGTTTTAGGACTGGAGGGATTGGGGTTCTTAGGAAGAGATTTTACAATGACATTGTTCCAGATATTCGTAGTGCCTGTGTGATGTGGTGAACCAGCACGGTCTCATTTAGTGACTGGCTTAAAGTCATTCAGTAGACAAATGGATGTGATGTGGTGAACCAGCACTGTCTCATTAAGTGACTGGCTTAAAGTCATTTAGTAGACAAATGGATGTGATGTGGTGAACCAGCACTGTCTCATTAAGTGACTGGCTTAAAGTCATTTAGTAGACAAATGGATGTGATGTGGTGAACCAGCACTGTCTCATTTAGTGACTTGCTTAAAGTCATTCAGTAGACAAATGGATGTGATGTGGTGAACCAGCACTGTCTCATTTAGTGACTTGCTTAAAGTCATTCAGTAGACAAATGGATGTGATGTGGTGAACCAGCACTGTCTCATTTAGTGACTGGCTTAAAGTCATTCAGTAGACAAATGGATGTGATGTGGTGAACCAGCACTGTCTCATTAAGTGACTGGCTTAAAGTCATTTAGTAGACAAATGGATGTGATGTGGTGAACCAGCACTGTCTCATTTAGTGACTGGCTTAAAGTCATTCAGTAGACAAATGGATGTGATGTGGTGAACCAGCACTGTCTCATTAAGTGACTGGCTTAAAGTCATTTAGTAGACAAATGGATGTGATGTGGTGAACCAGCACTGTCTCATTTAGTGACTTGCTTAAAGTCATTCAGTAGACAAATGGATGTGATGTGGTGAACCAGCACTGTCTCATTAAGTGACTGGCTTAAAGTCATTTAGTAGACAAATGGATGTGATGTGGTGAACCAGCACTGTCTCATTTAGTGACTTGCTTAAAGTCATTCAGTAGACAAATGGATGTGATGTGGTGAACCAGCACTGTCTCATTTAGTGACTTGCTTAAAGTCATTCAGTAGACAAATGGATGTGATGTGGTGAACAAGCACTGTCTCATTAAGTGACTTGCTTAAAGTCATTCAGTAGACAAATGGATGTGATGTGGTGAACCAGCACTGTCTCATTTAGTGACTGGCTTAGTCAGTCAGTAGACAAACGGATGTGATGTGGTGAACCAGCACTGTCTCATTAAGTGACTTGCTTAAAGTCATTCAGTAGACAAATGGATGTGATGTGGTGAACCAGCACTGTCTCATTAAGTGACTTGCTTAAAGTCATTCAGTAGACAAATGGATGTGATGTGGTGAACCAGCACTGTCTCATTAAGTGACTTGCTTAGTCATTCAGTAGACAAATGGAGAGGACAGGAATCAAAGCATGTACGTTTGACTACAGGCAGTTTCATAACAGCTCAGAACCTTAATAACCTGCACTTAGTGCAAGGCAACTCTAATCCACTTAAAAAAGTTAACAGCAGGTGTAGCGAGATATATTATCTGAACATTAAGAACTATGAAACTCTATTTATTGGCTGACTGTAATCCTGAGTGTTTTAGCAGAAAATGAAGATTATAAATAATATAAAATGAAGGGCAAAAACATAACACAAAATCAGAGATGTTCTGCAAAACTGGGGACTATTGAGAGACAGAGCTTTGTCCTCTGCCTGAGCAGATGCACGTATTCATGGCCATCTACACACATACACGCACACACACATGCGAGTGCAAGCACACACGCGCACACACACGCTCGCATACACACTCGTGCACACGCGCTCGCACACACATGCGTGGGCACACACACACACACACACACAAAATAAATTATACATATTCCCCAAATGCATTGCACACTTACTTACCACATTGAAATTACAGGGTCTTAAACACTATATGGTAGTTTATTTTCTAAGACCTTGATAGTGTTGAATTGCTTGTTTTCCTGCTCCTTTTTTGTTTGACTGTGCAAACTCCAGGAGTTCTCCTTCTTTCATTGACTCCTGGTGTCTGGCTGGTGTGTGATTCTCAAACAATCTGGAAATATATCGCTGATTGATAAGTATATTTCTTGGCATTTTAACCTTTCAAAGTTCTGCATTGTCTTAATTTTGCCTGACTGAATTGTTTTATATATTTTCTGGCATTGTTTTCTGTTTCTCATCTGTCCTGAAACTGTTTCCCCCCCTCCCCCCACCCTATTCTTGTGGTGTTGTTATAGTTAGTGGCTTTGCAGTTGCCCGCCCCTAGTGTAAATTTGATCTGGGATACCCCTCCCAGTCTGGTGCTCACTCTACTTAATACAGAGAGAACATTTGAGAAGGCCAACCCACTTAGGTTCTTAACCTTGATTAGTCTGAATTTCTTCTGCTCCTTCTTCCTCTCTCCTTGCACTTTACTTAAAAAAATAAATTGCACTTTATTTTGCTTTTGCATCTTCTTAAAAATACTCAATTGTATTTATTCTGCTCCATTTATTACTGCTTGTTAGTAGCCTGATTAAATTGTAACTGTTATTCTAAGCCTTTGGTTGAAGCACTTGGACTTCAGACCAGTTGTTTTACATTAAGAAGGTTTGTAGTCTGCACTGTTGTAGCAAGACAGTTAGCTTACATCCTTTTAAGTTGGGAGTTGCTGATTGAAAGCTCAGTGTCTGTTATTCTAAAAGTGTATTAGTTCTGGGTTAAGCACTTGGGCTTCGGACCAGTTATTTTTCATTAAGAAGGTGTGGTCTGCACTCTTGTGGGAGGAGAGGGTAGATTCTGCCCTTCTGAGCTGGGAGTTTCTGGTTAAAGGCTTATTGTGCCTGCTTATTTGAACTGTTTCTTTCTGAAATTGGTACACCTTGTTTGCTGTAGCATAGACTAAATTCAGACCTGCTGAATCTAGCTTTGGTTGTATGACTTGAGCACTAATCCAGACCATCTTTTTTTGGAGAAGGTTCCCCTGCACCCTAGTGGCAGGAGTGTGCAGCTAAAACTTGTCTGATTGAAGACTGCTGGAACGGGGCTCATTTTTTAGCTTTTTATTGGTTAATTGGTTCATTTGTTTAAATCAGTTTTCTCATTTGCTACTGTTATATTAAAAAAAAATACACGTTATGCATCGCCGCTTAGCTAGGGTTAAACTATTAACCAGAAACTCCACCAAACTCCACTACTCCACTTCGTCACCAGTAAAAAACAAAAGGAAATCCGCTAGCTTATACCATAAAGGGTATCCTCGTATATTACTCGTGCCACAAAGCCAGATGTATGCTTCTCCAAAAAAGCAAGTGAATCGTTCAGTTAATAAAAACGAACATTTAATGAAACACCAAGACCAATATACAACACAAACAAAGGATTGAGCGCGCTTTCATCTATTCCTTCTAGACTTCATCAGAATCCATAGATAGCAATGTGAAATGGTCTTAAATACATAGTCACCTGATTGATTAATTAATTACAAATCAATTAAGTGAATTGTCTTGTTGTTAAATATATTATAGCTCAATATTGTTTATAAAAACAAGTAGTAGAAATACATAAACTGCACACAGTACATACAATAAAAGCCTCATCTAAAAAAATTTTTTCATTCACCAAATTACTAAGGGAATTATATGCAAAGTCAACCATATAAAATATATACATTGTAATATACCCTAGAATATGGCTCCTCATGCGCCCCTACCTATGCCAATATTATTATGCTTTTTTGGGAGCTAGAATATGTCTTTAAGTCCAAATTTTGGAAATATATTACCACATATTTTAGGTTTTTGGACGACATCCTTGTAGTGTGGAAAGGGTCAGTTGAACAGGTTGAGGAATTTATTGACTACTTACATACGACAACAACCTTTTTGGAATTCACCTATCAACATAATAATGACCATATAAATTATTTGGATGTAACCATTATTAAAAATAAATCATGTAGGAAATATGAATCCCGTGTTTTCAGAAAGGAATGTTTTTCTAATTCCTACGTACACTTTGAGAGTGACCACCCATTATACCTTAGGCGAAACATAGTTAAGGGCCAAATGATCAGGGCCTCCCGAATGACTAGTGAGGATGTGGCATGTATAGAAGAAATGGATTTAATACAAAGTTTTTTTAGGGATAGGGGGTACCCACTTAGGCTCATTAAGAATGTCAAAAGGGAGGTCATGAGAAAACGGAATACTCATTTTTGGCCATTATTGACACATGATTATGTTATATCGGGACTTAATACAGATAATTCTTTAGGAACTATAAATAATTCATTAAAAGAGAACAATACACCTCGCCTGATGGTTACATATTATAAAGGGCTACATTGGCTACAAAGGGGCATTAATGAAGTATGGAGAATGTTCTCTAAAACTTGTGTGGAAGTTCCTATTTTTCAACAGCGGTTGACTTTTGGGTATAGGAAGAACAATAATTTCAAGAAACTTTTTGAAAGGAAAAAGGCCCTTTATGGAAGTGGAACACAGAAAAAAGTGGGAACTTACAAGTGTGGAAGGTGTGGGCAATGCACCTTTATATTGGGGGAAAAAATGCTTCGGTTAGACAGACTGAACTTAAAATTGAAAAGTATAGGCAACCACACTTGTCACACTCAAGGTGTGGTCTATCTTGCACTTTGCTTGACTTGTGGGAAATACTACGTCGGAAAGACCGAACGTAAGTTAAAGCAAAGGGTATATGAACACACAAGGGATATAAATAAAAGAAATGATAATAATGCTGTCTTTAGACACACTGGAGTATGCATTAATGCCAACATCAAATTCTGGGTTCTAGAAGAGGTTAAGAGAAGTGAAAGAGGGGGTGATTGGGAGTCCCTTCTAGAATACAGAGAGATGATTTGGCAACTCAGGCTTGATGCCTGTGGTTCTAATGGGATGAACGATCATATTTCCATAAAACCAGCCCTGAAATTATTATTTAATAACCCTAAATTGATTTAATACCATATTTCAGTTTTTACACACATAGATATATATACAGATGTCAAATATTATTTATAAAAGAGCAACATTTATAGCTTTTTTACATTGAATATTTTATATATATATATATATATATATATATATATATATATATTTTTTTGTACATATTATATAATACACATGTATTTTGTTTACCATTTTGTTATTATTCTAGGGTATATTACAATGTATATATTTTATATGGCTGACTTTGCATATAATTCCCTTAGTAATTTGGTGAATGAAAAAATTTTTTTAGATGAGGCTTTTATTGTATGTACTGTGTGCAGTTTATGTATTTCTACTACTTGTTTTTATAAACAACATTGAGCTATAATATATTTAACAACAAGACAATTCACTTAATTGATTTGTAATTAATTAATCAATCAGGTGACTATGTATTTAAGACCATTTCACATTGCTATCTATGGATTCTGATGAAGTCTAGAAGGAATAGATGAAAGCGCGCTCAATCCTTTGTTTGTGTTGTATATTGGTCTTGGTGTTTCATTAAATGTTCGTTTTTATTAACTGAACGATTCACTTGCTTTTTTGGAGAAGCATACATCTGGCTTTGTGGCACGAGTAATATACGAGGATACCCTTTAGGGTTAAACTATTCCCGGCGCCATAAAATCTGCTCTTTAAATTTTCCCGTAAAACTAGCCAGTTTTTTAGTTTTAGCACTCATCTGTTTCTTTGAGATCAGCACTTGTTCAGAACTCGTAAGCACTAAATAAGCTACAAATTACTACAGCACTCAACTTTCCTCACTTGTCTAGAGGAAAACAGTTTTTAGTACTTAATAAATAAGCACCTATCCAGGCATGTCTAAGGGTCAGCTCCTGGTGTTTTCTCCTGTCTACCTGATGAATCTGGGCATCTTGGGGCAATGCAGCAATTGTCTCATGTACACAGACAACCCTCTCCTCCTACCACCCAACACTACAACCTGTGAGAGATGCACTTATATAGCCAAACTGGAAGCAAAGCTCTCTTCACCCAAGACTGGACAGTTAAGAGGAGAAGGTAAACACTTGCACCACACCACACTCATCACATAGTCCCTCAAAACCTACACCATCAAAACAGACACATAGAAACACAAAACACACACCTACATTCATGGAGGCTGTCAATAAAAATCTGCTCAAGCAACAGAGACCTCATAAACGCAAGCAACCTCTACCCCCCAACACAACCCAAATGACACATAGCCCACAAACTCAGTGTGCCACTCATCCACAGCAAATAAGGCAAAACAACGTACCCACCACTCTAGTCATAGGTGACTCTATAGTCAGGCACACTGATGTTCCACTCACCAGGCTAAACAAGGAGAAAGTTACTGTCAGCTGCCTATTGGGTGCCAGGATCCACCACATAATGCACACACTCAGGTCACTCTAAAACAAGTACAAATATGACTCTGTCATTGTCCGTGTTGGTGTGAATGACCTAAGACGTACCTCCCTGGACTACATGAAAAGAGACATGGAGGAGCTCTCTGATCTTGTAGCCCAGGCAGGTATGACCCTAGCCCTGAGTAGCATCCTGCCATCACCCAGAATGATACCACAGTACAAGGACAAAATGATTGACTTCAACAATTGGCTAAGCTTCTGGTGTCATTCTAAGGGGATCCAGTATTTGTCTGCCTGGGATGACATGATCAACAGACCACGATGCTTTGCCAGACATGGCCTGCACCTGTTGCCCTTGGGATTCCGGATACTAGCTAAGGCTCTTGCCACCCCTATAATGCCTTTTTTAGGCAAGGTTCAAATTACAACTTCACCACTGTAACAGGTACAAGCAAGCAAAATCTGAGGGTAATGCTACTAAATGCTAGAAGTCTAAACCTCAAAATGCATTCACTCGAGGGACTCCTTAAAATGGAGAGCATCGACATCTGTGCAGTGGCAGAGACCTGGTTTAAGGCTCCAGAGAGCACCCCTGCATTACCAGGCTATAATCAATTTGAATATTGTTGATGCATATACAAGTGTGAGATTGTATACTGGGCAGTTAAACTTGGCTCTGTTTTTCAAAGATCAAAATGGTCATAATAATAATACAACACTGGTTGTGCTTACTAGAAAGAGTTTGTTTATTCCCCCGATACACAGAGATGTTTTGCTGTTTGAGAAATTGTGTATTAAAGGCATTAGAAATGTAATTAATGTGAGGCGTGACACCTGCCATTTTTACAACCTTACTAGTGATGAAAGGAAGGCTTTGTTTGAATTGGCTAATAATACTGAACTTAGAATTATGAAGCCTGATAAGGGGGGGGGGGGTCGTAATTATGTCACAATTTGATTATACATCTAGAATGCAAGACATTCTTGATGACCTCACTACCTATCAGAGGGTATCCATTAATGAACTTAATATAGTCTATCAAAAGATAGATTTATTTTTGTTGAATGCCCTATACCAAGGATCCATACAAGAGGATGAGTTTATTTTTTTTGAATGTGGAGCATCCAGTCATACCTGCTGTATTTGGAATTCCTAAAATCCATAAAAATTTGAATGATCCACCATTTCGAGCTATTGTGTCATCTAGGGGCTCAAAGACAGAGCCAATGGCTGCTTATGTGCACAGGGATATACAGCAGGTTCCACATTTATTGAAAGACACTTGGCATTATCTCAAAAGGCTAAGTACCCTGAGTAGGGATGACAATGATTGGACATTCCTTACCAATGATGTGATTAACCTTTTTATGGTTATACAACATGAGGAGGGTATTAAGTATTTTTGAAAGAGTTTGGTTGAAAGTGGACGGTTCTGTGGTGGTAAAGTAAATATGATGGTAGCACTTATGGAGATGGTGCTGAATAACAACTATTTGAGTTTTCAAGGAGAAATTTATCACCAAATTTCAGGAGTAGCAATGCCCCAGATTTGATAATTTAGTTTTGCTCCACTGGGAAAAAAAAGTTTGTTTTTCAGTCACCATTTAGATACAAGATAGCCTTGTATAATAATGTTTTGGACGGTGTATTGGTTCTTTGGAAAGGCAATAGGGAAGAGGCTTTGCAATTTGTAGAATATTTAAACAATACAACATCCTTCCTAACTTTTACTAGTACGTGGAATAGTGAAACCATTGACTTCTTAGATATTAAGTTGACCAAAACGTCAGAGGGGTTGCAGCTTAATGTCTTCAGGAAGAAGACTTACAGGAACTCATTACTTCATTATAAGTGTCATCCTCCCCATCAACATAGGGGAATTGTCAAAGGGCAGATGGTTACGTTGTCGCGACTTATTAGTGACAACAATGTTTATAAGCAAGAGTTGTACACATTGATAGAATTGTTTCAAGATAGGGGATACCCTTTGAAAATGTTAACAACAATACGAAACAAAGTCATCGGTAAAAGGGAGACCTCCTTTACACCCATTTTATGGGGAAATAACATTGGATTAGATGAAAGAACTATTAATATGTTTGATTCTAGAGCTTTAATTCTGAAATATAATAACCAAACATCCAATCTAATGGAAGTCATTCAAACAGCTTGTGATGTAACATTTGACAAGGAATTGAAGAGAGACTTAGGAAATCATCCTAGGGTGGTGTTTTCAAGGGGGAGAAATATAAAAGAGTTTTTAGAATCCCATAGACCCACATATACATGTTCCAAGATGTATAAATGTGGGACATGTAAGTTTTGTAGATATATAAATGATGGGCCTTATGTTACTGTCCCAGGGTACAATAGAAGTATAGCCTGTCCAGGTAGGTGCAGTTGCAACACCCAAAAGGTGGTATATTTAGCAATGTGCACCACCTGTACTGGGTTTTACATTGGGAAAACCACACGGAGATTGAAGGACAGGATATCTGAACACCTTAGGGCTATTAGGGTAAACGTTTTGCACAATGCCCTATATATGCACAGTGTCACTTGTTTAAACTACAAGAAGTTTATATTTTTTGTAATTGATAGGGTTGCTCCCAGTGAGGGGGGGGGATGACAAGCTAAGGGTTGAACTTTTGTAATATAAATGGCAGGTCTTCTTAAATGCAATTTCTCCACCCAGTCTAAATGACCATATATCTATAAGGCCGGTTTTGAAACAGAGAGCTAACAAACTGTGATTGTATAAATAGTTATTAATTTGTTATATACACCACAACATTTTATATGAATGTTTTTTATATTTGAATACACTTTGTAAAGTTTTTATTTTGGCAGGAATATGCATGGATGCCATTGTTAGTATCTGATGACAGTATTAGTTTAAATGCGTTATTTAAGGATGTACCTTTAAGATGATGATATATGTTTTTTTATTGGAGGTTGAGTAATTGAAGTGTATATAAATAATGTATGAGTATGGTTTCCACTAACTGATGACACCATTAGTAGATGGTGAAAGCGCTAAGTTTGTGGAGCTACAATAAAACCCACTGTAAGTGTGCTTTGGCTCATGTTTTTCAACTTGTGTGTTTTTTATAATTCATACCACACCTTTCGGACACCTAATCTGGACTGAAACACTAAAAGCAAAGGAGTGTCCATATTCATTAAGGATATCCATACCTCCAGGCTAGTTGCTCAGCATAATGCATCCAAGATTATCCAAGTGCAACTAACTCTGCGCAAGACCGCAATCCAAATTGTAACTTGCTACAGATCCCCCACCATGCTCCAGGATTCCCACTCCTCATTTCTTGATACACTGGAAAATATTAGGGTACAACCCAGCACCCTCATAAAGGGTGATTTCAACTACCCCACCATTAACTGGGAAAACTACTCATGTACCAACTCTTTTGCTCAACGTTTTCTGGAATTCATAAATTCCAACGCCTTGGATCAACTTATCCACACCCCCACCAGGGGCAGCAATGTCCTAAACCTGGTCATTACCAACATGGGAGACCAGAGTTCCACACCAGAGGTCAATTCCTCGTTGGTCAGATCTGACCACAAGCTAATCACCCTAGACATCCACACCCCGCCCCACCCCCCACCCCCCATTAGGGAAACCACCGTAAAAAAAATTCTCCAAAGTCAGTTTCACACTTATTAAGACAGAAGTGGCAAACTTCATGACACGCATGCAGATGAACAATAGAAGTAGGACTGCTGAATCCTACACAAATGCACTTTATAAGCACTTACATGAGTGCATGGATCGCGCTATCCCTAACAGATCCAAGATGCTATCCTTCAAAAAAGGAAGCCAATCTGGTGGTCCCCTGCCATAAACAAACTCTACAACAGAAGAAAGAAACTGTTGCAAAAAAGAGTAAAATCCCATGATTGGAGGAACTCCCGGGTCAGCCTCAGTAAGAAGCTGAGATCCCACATAAAATCCTACAAAGCTAGTTACGAAAACAAAATTGCCACTGATTCTAAAGACAACCACAAAGCATTCTATAGCTATGTCAAGAATCTCAATGGCAACACTCAGATCTGATCTGAGTTACAGCACAATGGAACTAAATATGCAGAACCAACTGATATTGCCAACATCCTGGCAGATAGGTTCAGTGCTAACTTTACCCCTCTCTCACCCCCTAAAGGACCCATTTCTATACCAGGAGAATGCAAAGTTCCTGTAATCATGGTTGCACAGGTAAACACCACACTCTCCAAAGCTAAGAACACAGCATCCATGGGACCTGACAGCATACCAGGCTGCGTTCTACATGAACTAGAGAATGAACTGGCACCCCACCTAAGCACCATGCTCATTCATAGTCTCACCTCAGGCTTTGTGCCCACTGAATGGTGCACAGTGATGGTTATCCCACTCCACAAAGGGGGAGCCACCATGGACCCCCGGAACTACAGCCCCATTAGCCTAACGAGCCTGGTCTGCAAGGCCATGAAATGTATCACCATGGAACTTATAAACAAAGACACTGGTAATCTCCAAACTCTATACCCCACCCAGTTTAGGTTTGTAAAAAGCAGATCATGTCTCCTAAACCAGATAGACTTTTTTGAAGCAGTCACCAAAGCCGTAGACGAGGGTAAGGTGGTTCACACAGCCTATCTAGATCTCGCCAAGGCTTTTGACACCATCCCCCACTCTGGAATTATAGATTAACTCACTAAACTAGGTATAAATCCATATGTCATATGTTACAAGATGGGTTGCCAACTGGCTCACTGACAGAACCCACACTGTGAAAGTAGCAGACTGCAAATCCAACTTCAGACCAATGACAAGTGGAGTACCACAGGGTTCAGTCCTGGGTCTTCTCCTGTTTGGTATCTACTTTTCTGAAGTACAGGCTAACACAGAAGGTCTTTGGCTAATGATGTTCGCAGATGACTGCAAACTAGGAGCCATAATCGAAACTCCTAATGATGTGGACATCCTACAAAAGGGCCTCACTGAGACAGATGCCTGATGTCAAAACCATGGCCTCAAGCTCAATGCCAAAAAGTGCATTGTCATCCCCTTTGGTAAAAACTCTGTACCCATGAGCTACCACATAGGTGGTAGTGTACTTAACCCCAAAAATGTGATGAGACTTTGGGACATAGGTGGACAGTAGTCTCTCCTTTGATAATCACATCGCCACAGTAGTCAGGAAATCCTTCTACATGACACACCTCATCACAAAAGTGTTCTCATCCAGGAAAAAAGAGGTAATTGTTCCCCTCTACTCGACACTCATTAGACCCATTATAGAGTATAATACCCCTTTTGGTATGTACCTCAAAAGACAGCTACAACAACTGGAAAGGCCACAGAAATACCTCACAAAGAGGATTACCGGCCTCAAACAGATGCCCTACGCAGACTGTCTCAAAAAACTCCAGCTTTACTCCGTCGCATATCACCTACTCAGAGGCAATCTCTGCCTAACATACAAAGTTATGTCATACCCAGAGCTGTTGGACATGCTCCACTTACATAAATCCCAATCCCTCTGAGCTACACACTCTAGGGACCTAAACCGTGTCACCAGCAGAAACAGAACATACTGGAGGGATAGATTGCTGTCCCAGAGACTTCCCATACTCTGGAACAAACTACCTATCTATATCAAACAAAGCTCCTCATTAGCACTCTTCAAGAAAAATCTTGATGATTGGATGGGAAATAGGAACTTCACCTGGGGATCACCTCTGGGGCTCTGCTCGACAGGGGCACAGAAAAATTATTTTTTCGGGTGGTGAAAGCCAGGGTACCTTTTTGGCTAGGCTTATATAGGCCCTAGGGCCAATAGCCTAGTACCTACCTATTTAAACCAATGAAAGAGAAACTGGAGTTGTCACACGTCGAATCAGAGCAGCATTGATGTCCTTCAAGGATGCATCTGCAGTCCTAACATATGGGTTGTCCTGCCTCAGGCAGCCCTTCGGTCGGCCGGATTCCAAAGTCTGGGTCTGGCCTCGGCTGATGTCGCACTTCACCTGACGTCATAGCTGCTGTTTATTGGGTATAAAGGCATCAGCCGACGCCATTTTCCTCAGTCTTTCTTGCCGCGTGGTGCCCGAAGCAGAAGCTGTTCGCAAGTGCCGGTCGGTCAGATCCAGAGATTTCTACTACCGAAGACTTCTAAAAAGCTAAGTACCCCGTTGGGGACTCTTTCTTGCCTCAGCCGATGTCAGACAAAGTAAATAATTGTTTAACTTGTGGGAAACAAATACCTCATAAGGATTTCCACTCTTACTGCCTTCCTTGTTTAGGCCCAGACCACGACGTATCAGCTTGTCTAGCCTGTGCTTCCTTCAACCGACGGACACTTAGACGTCGGTCGGAGTTTGCAGAGGAGTTTTTTGGTCCCGCTTTTGCATACAAAATGCCATCGGAGACTCCGACTACTCATTTAGCTAAAAAGCGCAAGGAAAAGGACCGACACTCGCGGCCTGCGGTTTCGGCTGAAACCACGGTTAGGCCGACCGCGAGTGTCTCGGTTTCAGCTGAAACTGAGCCTCCGGTTCCTCCTTCAGCCGAAAACATGCCTCCGATATCCGAGGCCTCACAGAGCATGGCTGAATCTGCTACTGAATTTACTGCTACAGAAGCAGGCACCCAGGATTTGTCAGACACTATTCCTTTAGACATATCTACCCCTGCACGTGGGGCTGCTAGACCCCCTGCTTCTATGTCTATCAAGGCATTTGCCAGGGCTAAAGCAGCTAAATCTACTAAGGCCTTACCTGCTAAAACTCCTTAACATAGGCCTACCTCTAGTTCCCAGATACTCAGCCTGGCTAAGGATCTCATTTCTTTGATCAGGGGATCCCAACCTCACCCAGACAGGGCCTCTCAGCCCCCTCCAGACAAGAGGCCTAGGACTGAACCCACGGAACCTGTCTCTACAGATTATTCCTCGGATGACTCAGACATTACAGACCCTCACGAAGGCCCATATTCTCCTTATGAGGATTCTGATGCAGAAGACTCCATTCCTTCTGCTTCTCCTCCTGAAGAATTTTCCTTTGGGGAAACCTTGCATGCTATGAGGGAACACTTCCAATGGCAGGGCCAGGATTTTTCAGATTCAAGGAAAAGGCTAAGGACCTTTTTACACTTACCACAGCATAGGCCTTTAGCCATTCCGCCAGTACTAACAGTTGTTGATGATGCATATAATGATGCCTGTACTGCCTCTGATTCTCTTCCTCCGGCCCCTGCCAAGCCAGACAGATATTACAGGGTCCCGGACACACATTACCATTTGTATAAGGCTCCTGTTGCAGACCCTGAAACCATTTCACAGGGCCCTAAAGGTGTGGCAGCTGCCTCTGCCAAAAACCCTCTTCCCTCTGAAAGGGAATCTAGAGCATTAGAGAGATGGGGTAAAAAGGTTTATACTTCTGCTACTCTTTCGGCCAGGGCCTTGAACTGTCAATTTCACATGATTCAGTACCAGGAATTTTTGTTAGACCAGCTAAATAAAAAACTGTCTTCTCCTGAACCTTTAGACCGCAAGTCCCTTCAGGATTTGGTACATAACTCTCAGCAGGTCAGTAACCATTTCTTAAAATGTGGCTATGATGCACTGGAGGCTTCCTTTAGATCAGCTATGACTGGAACAGTGATTCGAAGGCATGCCTGATTAAAAGAACAATCCTTACCAGACCATGTTAAGTCAAAACTCCTAGATGCTCCCATGGAGAAACAAAGTTTGTTTGGCTCCCCTGCACAGGAGGTTCTAAAGAAGGTGGAAGAAAAAGCAGAATCTGTCCAAACAGTCAAGGATTTCTTACAGGTCCAACCTCCGAGGTTTAGCAGAAATTGGCCTTCGAAGAATTGGTCCTTTCCAGACAACTCCAGAGCGCAGAGAGGCAGAAATAGATGCCCCAGAGGCAGAGGTCAATCTAGGGGTGCCTACAGGGGACGTCAGTGGCAACCTACCAACCAGAGAAGTACTGCCACAGATTCAACTACAACCACTTCCACAGGGCAGACACAATGACTTGGCTCTAGTTCCGCCTACCAGGGAACAACTGGAAGCACCCTTGGGCGGAAAGCTAGCCTTATTTTCCGACAACTGGCATTACATTACAGGAGACAAATGGACTTTACAAACAATAGACAAGGGCTACAGGTTTCACTTCCACACTCTACCAAAAAGAGAGGAATGCCAAACCTACCACCAAGCCAAAAAACAGATGCTCTAAGACAAATCAACAACTTACTAAAGATGAGAGCTATAGAAGAGGTACCACCTATGGAACAAGGCCAAGGATTTTACTCCAGGCTTTTCCTTGTACCAAGAAAAGAAAATCAATGGAGACCTATTCTAGACTTGTCCGCACTGAACACATACCTCATTGTTCCAAAATTCAAAATGCTGACCCTCCAGCAGCTTCTTCCCATGCTGGGCAAGGAGTCTTGGCTGGTGACTCTAGATCTCAAGGAGGCATACCTGCACGTCCCTATACGACCAGATTGCAGAAGACACCTCAGATTTCTTGCAGGATCAGAGCATTATCAATTCTCAGCATTGCCTTTTGGCTTAAATACTGCACCCAGAGTATTCACGAAATGCCTGGCATCAGTAATTGCTCATTGCAGGCTTCAGGGAATTCAAATTTACCCATACCTGGACGACTGCCTAATACAAGCGGACAACAAGGCAAAATTAACAAAAGATTTGGAAAATGTCATACAACTGTTGCAAGCCTTGGGATACACAGTCAACATGCAAAAGTCAAGACTTGCACCATCCCAGAGGATAACATTCCTGGGTGCAGAACTGGATACATCAACTCAGATGGCTTTTCTCACAGAAGAAAAACAAAAGCAACTACCAGCCTACTTCATGACATTAACAACACAAACTCGGCTTACTGCAAGGAAAATCCTGCAAGCCCTGGGCTACATGGCATCCTGCATAATATTGGTTCCACATGCCAGGCTGCATATGAGAAAGCTACAATGGTACCTAAGGAATGTATGGTCTCAACACAAGCACAGTCTAGAAGCCCAGATTCCAATAATTCCATGCCTGAAGCAAGAATTCCTCTGGTGGGCTCAGGCCTGTCAGTTGAACAGAGGCTTGCCTTTCCACAAACCTCATCCAAGCCAGACCATCACCATGGATGCCTCAGACCTAGGATGGGGGGCGCACATGGTGGACAAGTGTATTCAAGGCCTATGGACCCAAGACCAGCTGAATCTACACATAAACCTAAAGGAGATGCTGGCAGTGAAACATGCGATCCAGGCATTCAGACCACTCCTTCAACAGGGTCATCTGCTGATAAGGACCAACAATACCACAGTCATGTGGTACATCAACAAACAGGGAGGTACACATTCATATCCTCTATGCCGGATGGCAATGGACCTGTGGAATGTGGCACTGAATCTCAACATTCAACTTCAGGCCAGATTTGTACCAGGAAAAGAAAATTCTCTAGCAGACACCTTAAGCAGAACTACCACGGATGCTCACGAATGGATGCTGCATCCAGATATCTTCAAAGCCATAACAAAGAAATGGGGACTACCAGAGATAGACCTGTTCGCCTCCCCACACAACCACCAATTGAAGAAATTCTGCACAAGAGCATACCACCCACTTGCTTGGAGGGTGGACTCCCTTTCCTTCAGCTGGAGAAACCTGACAGCATATGCATTTCCACCTCTTCCCTTGATGTACAAAGTTCTACTGAAGATCAGAGAGGATCAGCCAAGGGTAATCCTGATAGCTCCAGACTGGCCGAGGCAACATTGGTACCCGCTACTGAGAAGCATGTCTCGGACACACGCATGGCCTCTACCTCTATGTCCCTTACTTCTAACACAGGACAACTACAAGATCCTACATCCAAACTTGAAAACACTGCAGCTAGCTGCTTGGAATATTGCATAAAACAAAATAACCCAGGCTTATCCCAGAGGGTTAAGGACATTATCCGGGAGGCACGCAGACCCTCCACAAGGAAGACTTATTCAGCCAAGTGGAAAAGATACCTCATTTGGAGTGCAGCAAAGGGAGAAAATGTCTCACTGGCAAACATAGCACACATCCTGGAATATTTAGCAGAACTGTTCCACAATGGCCTGTCTTACTCCTCCATTAAGATTCATGCATCAGCAATTTCAGCAGAATACAACATGGATCCTCCTGTCTTCTCTCATCCTCTACTCAGGCAGTTCTTGAGTGGAATCAAAAATGTAAAACCTCCAAGAAAACCACCTTTACCTACATGGGATCTCAACTTTGTGCTGGAAAAGTTAACACTTCCCCCTTTTGAACCAGCAGCAACAGCAGAATTACAGTTCTTGTCTTGGAAAACTGCTTTTCTGCTAGCAATCACTTCAGCAAGAAGGGTATCTGCGTTACAGGCATTAATGGCAGTACAACCCTTCCTTATCTTCCATCAGGACAGAGTCTCTCTGAGAACTAACCCTACCTTTATGCCAAAAGTGATCTCCAGAGTATCATTGAACCAAGCGATTCATTTACCTACATTCTTCCCCAACCCACAGAACAGGGGAGAAAGACTGCTGCATACCTTGGATGTGCACAGACAATTACGCTACTATCTGGACAGAACTAAGACCAGCAGAAAAACTGACCAGCTTCTGGTAGCATATGCAACAGGAATGCAAGGAAAAGCAATTTCAAAACAGACAATCTCAAAATGGATAGGAAATTGCATTCGATTTTGCTACTCTTTTCATGGAAAGACAACTCCAGAAAATATCAGACCTCATTCCACAAGAGCTACAGCCACCACTACAGCTTTCCTACGAGGAGTGGCTGCCAAAGACATTTTAGAAGCTGCTACTTGGAGCTCCGTGCATACATTTGCCAAGCATTATAATCTTCCCTTATATTCTAGATCCCGAGCAGGTTTTGCAACTGCTGTTTTGCAAGGGATCTTAACAACACCATCTTTATCTTAGTGCCTCCTCCCCCAGTTTGGCTATGGTATTCTACCCATATGTTAGGACTGCAGATGCATCCTTGAAGGACATAGTACAGTTTTGTACCTACCATAAATGTAGATGTCCGATAGGTATGCATCTGCAGTCAGGATTACCCACCCTCCTTCCCTCTGTGGTATTCCTAGGGTATTTACCCCTCTTTAGCTAGCTGGGGGAATCTATTATGGTGTATTTGTTTGTATATATGTATATATATATATATATATATATATATATATATATATATTTATATTGTTTGCTCTCTACTGTTTGGAATTATTTGCATTTATCCAAATTTAGCCTTCCTAGAGGGCACCTGGCATCTGGGGCAAGAAACACTGAGGAAAATGGCGTCGGCTGATGCCTTTATACCCAATAAACAGCAGCTATGACGTCGGGTGAAGTGCGACATCAGCCGAGGCCAGACCCAGACTTTGGAATCCGGCCGACCGAAGGGCTGCCTGAGGCAGGACAACCCATATGTTAGGACTGCAGATGCATACCTATCGGACATCTACATTTATGGTAGGTACAAAACTGTACTTTCTGAAAACACTGATCTATACATCATCTCAGAGACCTGGTTCAAGACCACTAAATGACCCCATCAGTAAAGGATTTCAATACCTTCCACACATTCAGTCCCACTGCACTAGAACCCCATCAGTACAGGATTTCAATGCCTTCCACACATTCAGTCCCACTGCACTAGAACCCAGATCAGTATAGGATTTTAATGCCTTCTACACATTCAGTCCCACTGCACGAGAACCCGATCAGTATGGGATCTCAATGCCTTCCACACATTCAGTCCCACTGCACTAGATGAAGGCAGTAAAGGTGATGGTGTTTCTATATTCCTAAAAAAATATTTACATCCAGGCTCATTAGAAAAGATAACCTGGAACTCCTCCACATGCAACTTAATATGAAAAAAGCCTTTGTCATATCATAATGGACTGTAGGAGCCCCTCTTTGTCCCCATCAGCCCATTCAAATCAGTCTCATTTCTGGTAGAATATAGGATATTGCTCAAGGCTCAGGTCATACTTGTCTCAGACAACTATTCCATGAGCTCCATTGTGTCTCTTTTTATATAGTCCATGGAGGTATGTCTCAAGTCATTTACATCTGTGTGCACTATGACTGTGTCATTTGTGTACTTTTAGTATGAAAATCTGACTGCTTGTGTGATGTGGTGAATCCTGGTGCTTGATGTGGTGTTAATATCTGAGTGCTTGTGTGTGGTGGTGAATCCTGGTGCTTGATGTGGTGCTAATATCTGAGTGCTTGTGTGAGATGAATCCTGGTGCTTGATGTGGTGCTAATATCTGAGTGCTTGTGAGATGTGATGAATCCTGGTGCCTGATGTGGTGCTAATATCTGAGTGCTTGTGTGATGTGGTGAATCTTGGTGCTTGATGTGGTGCTAATATCTGAGTGTTTGTGTGAGGTGGTGAGTCCTGGTGCTTGATGTGGTGCCAATATCTGAGTGCTTGTGTGATGTGGTGAATCCTGGTGCTTGATGTGGTGCTAATAGCCGAGTGCTTGTGTGAGGTGGTGAATCCAGTTTCTTGATGTGGTGCTAATATCTGAGTGCTTGTGTGAGGTGGTGAGTCCTGGTGTTTGATGTGGTGCCAATATCTGAGTGCTTGTGTGATAATCCTGGTGCTTGATGTGGTGCTAATAGCCGAGTGCTTGTGTGAGGTGGTGAATCCAGTTTCTTGATGTGGTGCTAATATCTGAGTGCTTGTGTGAGGTGGTGAGTCCTGGTGTTTGATGTGGTGCTAATATCTGAGTACTTGTGTGAGGTGGTGAATCCTGGTGCTTGATGTGGTGTTGAATCCTGGTGCTTGATGTGGTGCTAATATCTGAGTGCTTGTGAGATGTGATGAATCCTGGTGCCTGATGTGGTGCTAATATCTGAGTGCTTGTGTGATGTGGTGAATCTTGGTGCTTGATGTGGTGCTAATATCTGAGTGTTTGTGTGAGGTGGTGAGTCCTGGTGCTTGATGTGGTGCCAATATCTGAGTGCTTGTGTGATGTGGTGAATCCTGGTGCTTGATGTGGTGCTAATAGCCGAGTGCTTGTGTGAGGTGGTGAATCCAGTTTCTTGATGTGGTGCTAATATCTGAGTGCTTGTGTGAGGTGGTGAATCCTGGTGCTTGATGTGGGGCTAATATCTGAGTGGTTGTGTGAAGTGGTAAATCCTGGTGCTTGATGTGGTGCTAATATCTGAGTGCTTGTGTGAGGTGGTGAATCCTGGTGCTTGATGTGGTGCTAATATCTGAGTGCTTGTGTGAGGTGGTGAATCCTGGTGCTTGATGTGGTACTAATATCTGAGTGCTTGTGTGAGGTGGTGAATCCTGGTGCTTGATGTGATGTTAATATCTGAGTGCTTGTGTGATGTGGTGAATCCTGGTGCTTGATGTGGTGCTAATATCTCAGTACTTGTGTGAGGTGGTGAATCCTGGTGCCTGGTGTGGTGCTAATATCTGAGTGCTTGTGTGAGGTGGTGAATTCTGGTGCTTGGTGTGGTGCTAATATGCAAGTGCTTGTGTGAGGTGGTGAATCCTGGTGCTTGATGTGGTGTTAATATCTGAGTGCTTGTGTGAGGTGGTGAATCCTGGTGCTTGATGTGATGTTAATATCGGAGTGCTTGTGTGATGTGGTGAATCCTGGTGCTTGATGTGGTGCTAATATCTCAGTGCTTGTGTGAGGTGGTGAATCCTGGTGCCTGATGTGGTGCTAATATCTGAGTGCTTCTGTAAGGTGGTGAATTCTGGTGCTTGATGTGGTGCTAATATGCAAGTGCTTGTGTGTGGTGGTGAATCCTGGTGCTTGATCCTGACCATGACCTTCTCCTTCACAGCTTGGTGAGGGTGACATCAGTGTGCCTCACTATGGAGTCACCTATGATTAGGATATTGAATTGCGTGGAGGTTTGCCTAATGGGCTTTTGAACTGAGTCAGTATGACCGTTAGATGTGCGTTTCGTGATATTTGCTGTCTGTGCTGTTTGAGTCAGTGTAGAATAATCAAGGATATAATTATTCTGTTGGACTTGGTTATCATTAGGCCGATCACTGAATATAATGCCCCAAATTAATAATTAATTACTTAATTTGCCATTAAGTGTAATATCCCTTCCAGGATGCACCTGACCAAACACCTGTCACAACTGCAACGACAGCAAGACTTTCTCACTAAAAAAAAAATCAAAGTCCTAAATCATAAAAAATATACAGACAATCTCAAAGTTGTGTCCTTCTACTCAGTATTTTGCAGGCTGCTAAGAGGAGACCTTTGCTTTACAAATAGAGCCTTAACAGACCCTATTCTTTCTAACTTATTAAAGATTCACAAGTCCAGTGGTAGCAGGAACACCCATTCAAGAGGCCTCAATGTCTTTTGCAACAGAAATAGGACATGTTAGAGGGACTGGTATGTATCACAGAGAATACCACTTGTATAGAACCATCTTCTATACCACATAAAGCAATATACTTATAATATAATATATATAAATATAATATATATAATATATAATATAAATATAATACTTCTCTTACTCTCTTGAAATGGATGAGAAGCCACACATTCACCCTCAATTTAGCATCCATGTCCCTCATGGATCGAGCCAACAAACTAATGTCCCAACATATCCTTGTTTTGCCCACATCTGGGTTACTTATACACAAAGGCAATAAAACTATCATGGGAATGTAAGGCTAGGTTTCTTAGGTCCACACAGATCAATAGCCCAGTTAAGTACCTATGGACCTAGAAATTGGATGGGTGGCTGGATACAAAGTTACTATGTGGTTTGCTGCATCTGTGGGGATAGTGCAATTCCCTGAGATCTAGCAGTTTTGCCAAAAGAAGGGCTGTAATTGCAAATAATAATTAAGATGAATGAATAATATGATCCTACTCATAGCTGTATTTTATTTAAGGCATTATATAATTCAGTAATTCATGATAAATTATGTAGCAGTGCTAATATTTATTTATTTACTTTTAAAGGTTCTATAGTTATTGCACAGGTTAAATTATTGTTTCATTTTGCAAACATTTCTAAGAAATAAGTGCTATTTCAAGAGTCGTTTGTTTATTTAGAGTAAGATTATTTAACTTACAACAAATCACAATTTAATTTTGCTCAAATTTTTCAGAAATTAACTGTATTTTAACCACCAATCATTTATTCATTTTCTGATACCTGCTTTATTTTGTTAAATTGTGGTGGAACAGGGACACATCCCAGCAGGCACAGGCAGCAGCTGATGGACATAAAGTATGGAGCAATTCTAGATGGGAAGCCAGTCCAATGCAGTCTGCACAGAACACACATGGATTGGAGGGTCATCACTTTAACTTATTTGAACACTTGTGGATGTGGGAGGCAACCACAATCCCTAGTGAAAGCCCATACAGATATAGAGAAGATATGCAGACTTCACATAAAAGGTCAAACATGATTGTGTAAAGAATCTTTGGGCATAGATGCCATACCCTTACTTATAAGCTGTGCAACATAACTTAATATAACACTGTGGCCATGTGGTGATCGAAGGTAAGGCTACTGTCTATGTGCGTACCCAGACCCCTGACCACTTTGCTGACTCCTAGGGGTGTATTATCAACATGGTAACAAGCCAGGGTGGTTGACTTCCCAAAGGGTACAAATATGCATTTCTTAACATTGAGTTTAATACCATGGCTTTGGAACCATTTGTTAGATGGAGACAGAGTCTTCCTGAAAAATACTAGTGTCTGCAGGGGAGTTGATGATAATCCTCAGTTTGCATCTGCAAACTTAGTCAGCCATAAAATTTCAGTATTTTCTTCCATTTCAGAGAAATAGATGCCAAATGGAGTGGGCCCAGTACCTAGCCTTGAGGGACTCCACTAGTCAATGGCCACTTGGTGGAGGTGGCTTCACCTACTTTGACCTCTTGAGTCCTATCATTGAGCCAGATGGATATCCACTGGGTGATAAAAGGGTTTACACCTAATTTAGTAAGCTTATGTATAATTCCTGAGTTGGGTACTGTATTAAAAGCCTTGGCCAGTTTGAGGTAAGCTGTGTGCACAGTCTTGACCTCATCCATTGCTTTGGTGACCCTCTCAAAGACATCCACCAGATTTAATAGGCATGACTTTCCTTTAACAAAGCTGAACTGTGATGGGTCCAGCATTTGCTGGTTAACTCTGTCCTCGTTTATCATGTCCATAATGATTCTTTCCATGGCCTTACATATGAGGCTTGTAGGACTTATGGGCCTGTAATTACCTGGATCGGTGGTTTGACCTTCTTTGTACAGGGTAATGACTTTAGCCATCTTCCATTCGTTGTGCACAAAACCTGATTGTAGGCTTCATTTGGAAAGTGATTCAGGTGGACCAGAGAGGTCATGTTTCATGCTATTTAGTAAGCACCCTGGGATGCCATTGGGGCCCATCAATGCAGTATTTTTGTCCTTGGAAAGTGCATTGAAGATATGTTCCCTAGTAATGGTTGGGAGGATTGTGTTATATGATATTTCTTTTGGACTTTTGGGGGGTGGGAGGATAACTTTGAGCTGAACCTGTCAGCCAAAAAGTTGGCAATGGCCTCTGTTTCATTGTGGGTGATGCCATTTACAATGAGTTATGTGCATTGTTGCATATTTCCCTTAACGTTACGGACATATCTGTAGAAAGCTTTGTGGCTATCGTTTGCCAGAGAAGCTATTTTTTCTTCTGCTTTAGCCTTTGAATATTAACTAACCCTTTTGGCTACCTGTTTAGATTGGTCAGGGTTTTTTTTAAGTATGTTGGGCTTTGGTCCTCATATGCTTGTCCAAGATTTTTTTTATTTTGTTGTATACTCGATTGATATTATGATTCCACCAAAGGTGCTTGGAATTTAGCCAAGGTGTCACCTAGTAGGGAGAGGTTAACTTTCGACTAGTTACTAAAGGTTTTTGGTTTTGCTGGGTCCCCGTACTTAATTTGTATTTCAAGCAATACTGCCTTAGGATCAGATCTTACAAGCAAAAACATTACATTTGGTGAGGAACATCGCTTCCTCGTGTTTGTGAATACAAGGTCAAGGATGTTTGTACTCTTGATAGGATAACGGAGCAACTGCTCCTGGATGTTGGTATTAATGATGGTTAGGAATCACTAGGTTTGTGCATTAGAAGTGGTATAGGATTCCCAATCTATAGAGGGGTAGTTGAGATCCCCCATGAACATCATATTGGGTTGAACAGTGAGGGACTCTAGCACATTGAGATAGTGTGGGTTTCCTGGGACATGGAGGGGGACGTATAGGTTGCAAGGATATGGTACAAGACACTGTTTATGTTAAGTTGCACATGTGTGATTTCCAGTGGGTCATGCATGTTAACTCTTCTGGATGTGACATTGTTTCTAACATAGACTGAGTCTCCACCACATTTATTTTCCTCCTGTGCTATAGCTGTTCAAAAGGTGTGAACGGGATTATAACTTTTCACTGCCAGGGTACTCTCCATGACTTTAAACTATATCTTCATTACTGCACAGATATGTGCACTCTCCAGGGACAGGAAGGCTTGCTGGGAGTGAAGTTTCTTGTTAAGACTTCTAGCATTGAGCAATATCACCGTCAAATATTCCTTCACAGGTTAAATTAAGTTGGGAGGTTTAACAGTTTGGCATTGCCTAAAAAAGAAACTATGGGGGTAGAAAATGTCTTTGCCAATATCTGAAAATCTAGAGGGGATAAGTGCAGACTATCCCTGGCAAAGCAGCGACGTCTGCTGACCATGTCCTCCCAGGCCGTCAAATATTGTACCCCCTTGGACTGACACCAGAAGCTGTCAATTGTTAAAATCAATCATTTTCTGTTGGTAACATGGCACCATCCTCGGAGAAGGTAGTATCCTATTCAGTGCTAGGCTCATACCTGCCTGAAGCACATAATGTGTGAGCTCAATCATGACTCTCTTTATAAAGTCAAGAGAAGTGCATCTCAGGTCATTAACACTCACATGGACTATGATAGAGTTATGTTGGAATCTGTAGTTCAATGAACTGAGAGCCTGTGTAACTTGATGGATGCTAGCTCTGGAAAGGCAGCTAACTGTGACTCTCTCCTTACTCAGTCTGGTGAGAGGGACATCAGTGTGCCTCACTATAGAATCACCAATGACCAGGAAATCTAGCTATGCACTGGTTTGCCTTAAGGGCTTAGCAGTAGAGGCACTTGCTACAGTGTTGCTATGTGTAGCTGTGGGTGGTGTTTTAACACAGTGTAGCAGTAGAGGCACTGGATACAATGTTACTTTGTATAGCTGTGGGTGATGTTTTAATACAGTGTAGCAGTAGAGGCACTGGATACAATGTTACTGTGTATAGCTGTGGGTGGTGTTTTAACACAGTGTAGCAGTAGAGGCACTGGATACAGTGTTACTATGTGTAGCTGTGAGTGGTGTTTTAACACAGTGTTTACGTGATGGCTGAGGACCTTTTTTTGTTTGTGCTGTGTAGGTTGTCTTAGCGTTTTAGGAAGGTTACCTACTGGTTACCTACCTCTAAGTACCTCAGTATAAGTACTTTTATTTATTTTATTTGCAGTTTGATTACCGGGGAAGTCCACTAGGCCGAATTGACCCATTTTCAGTGGAGGCCTGGGGAGAAAAGCTCCAAGATGCATTATACAATTTAGATACAAATGATAAGATCTTATGTAGAATAGTTACTCATAAATGCATTCAATATCATGCATAGTTAAATTCATTAAGCTTGAAGGTAGGGATCACACAGTTTCATTTGAGGAAAACAGATATGGGTTATGTGTGGAAACAGTTTACATACAAACCTTTTAAGAAAATGTAAATACGCTTTACATACACACATCAACAGTAGAATGCTATTTACAATATTTACAAGGTTGGGCTGTGTGTGGGTGGCTATAGGAGTTGAGAGCTTAGAGAGTAGCTACAGAAATTGTTGAGACCTTAGATAGGCTCATAGGATGATAACTATGAGAGTTGTAGAGCTTGGGAACCAGAGCGAGAACCCCCTTGGATTAGGTTGGGTGAAGGCAGGTACATTTCCATTTAGTGGACAGGTGTTTGAATAGTTGGGTTTTGAAGTTTTCTGAGTTTGGTATGGTTCTTAGTGTGGAGGGAAGGAAATTACATTGTTTGCCTAGTGAGAAAGATAGGAGAAGTTGGCCAGCAGGACGTTTAGGTTTATGGATAGTAATTAAGTTCTGATTTCCAGATCTGAGACCTCTGTTGGGTGTATAAGAGGAAAGGATGTTAGTTAGAGCGGGGCATTTTGTTGGGTGAAATATGAGTCTATGTGCAGTAGTGAGTTGGAGATAGTCTATGTAGTTTGGGAGTTCAAGCCAATTCAGGGATTGTAGAGTTAGGCAGTGATGGGTGGTATTTTTAGATTTAAAGTCAAATTTAGAGATTTTGTTGTAGCAGTTTTCTAGTTTAGAGGTGATAGAGGAGGACAGATTGGTTAGGAGAGGGGCTCCGTATAATAAGGAAGGAAGAAGATAAGTTGAGGCCAGAGTTTGCCTCATGGAGTTGGAGAGAAAGCGATTATTCATATAGAGCATACCTAACTTTTGGTGGGTTTTCTTAATATTTTGTTGAATATGAATATCAAACTTGAGGTGTTCATCTACAGTAATGCCAAGTAGTTTGGCAGAGGGGACAACTTCTATAGGTGAGTTGGTTTGACTATAGACTTTGAAGTTGTTTTTATCATAGGAGAGGGTCTTTGTAGGAAGGAATAGAATCTTTGATTTATTTGCATTCAGAGAGAGGTGGTTTTGGTGCACCCAGTTTTCAGTTGTTGAGAAGGCAGTTTGGGTTTTAGTCAGCAATTCAGAGAGGTTTGAGGCAGAGCAGACTAAGGTTGAATAGTCTGCGTATTGAATGATTTTAGCAGTAGTGTGAAAGTTATTGATGAAGATGTTAAAAAGCATTGGCCCAAGGATGGATCCCTGTGGTACACCAGTTGAGGTAGGTAGGAAGGAAGAGATGGAGTTCTCCCATTTGACTGCCCAAGGATGGATCCCTGTGGTATGCCAGTTGGGGTAGGTAGGAAGGAAGAGATGGAGTTCTTCCATTTGACTGCCTGTGATCTGTCTGATGGATAGCTGGAGAACCAGGATAAGGTATTATGTGATAGATTAAGGTTTGAGAGATGACAGAGAAGGTGGTTGTGGGAAACAGTATCAAAGGCTTTAGACAGATCAAATAAAACAGTAGAAACTAAGTGGCCTGAATCTTGGGCTTGATTGACAGTTTCTAGGAAAGAGAGATGAGCGGTTATTGTGCTATGGCCTGGACGGACGCCATGCTGGGTAGGAGTGAGAAGATTGTTTGGGTCAGGAAAGGCATAAGTTGGAGGTGGATGCATGTCACACTGATGGGGGAAGGGATGTGAATTTAACATATGTACCAATAACACTTTGTTTTACAGCACAATAAACCACTCCCATGCCTGATAAAAAGTATATATATATATTTAGAAAACTTGCGAGGAAATTATTACTCTATTTTTGTTTTACTTGGATCGCATGTCTGTGTACTTAATAAAGGATTTTTGACTGGAAACAGACTGCCTGCCTTGCTTGGATTACTTTTGAATACTTAGTAATGCTGTACAATTATATATTTTCTATTATTACTTTTTGTTTTGTTCTGACTTAAGACGAGTTTACGTTCGCTACATCTACTACTATTGTCTGATCTGATTAATATACAGTGATTAACTAGAAATATATGGACTGAAAATCTTCCACAGAGAAGTTTCTTACACTGTTTTGTTTCTAGGATTTTGGAGATTGGTGAGAGCAAAGCAATGGGGTGAAAGTTTGAAATGTTGGTATTTTTGCCTCCTTTATGAAGAGGAAGAATATAAGCTGAGCGCTAGAGTTTGGGGACGTATGATTCTTTTATGGATCATTTGATAATGATTCTGATTGGGAGTGCAATGCCATCAGCAGCACATTTTAGGAAGGAAGAGGGAATATTGTTGGGAGCGTTAGAGCAAGGTTTAAGTTTGGGCAAAAGTTTTTTTATAAAGTTAGTGGAGATGGGTTTGAGTTCAAACAGATGAGGTGAGTTAGAAGGGGGAGAGTGTAGAGCAGTTGGGTTATTATTGGGAAATGTCTTGGTGAGGGTAGTAATAGTGTCTATGAAAAATGAGTTAAATTCAGAGCCTAGTTCAAGATCAGATTTACTTGGGTCAGGACAGGGGTTATTCTTGGAGCCTGGATTGAGGAGTGAGTTTATAGAGTTCCAGAATTTTGGGAGGCTTTTATTGTTATTGGGCTGAAGTTTGATATAGTAGGATTTTTTGTCTTTGGTGATTAGTCATTTTGCATGGTTGCAGAGCTGTTTATATTGGAGCAAGGTATTGTCCAGTTTATTGTTTTGGTAAAGCTTCCATAGTTTGTCTCTGTGGTGCATAATCTGTTTTGTCTCTTTGGATAGCCAAGGAGCAGTTTTAGTTTTTACCATTTTGTTTCTTGGGGCTAGTGAGTTTAAAGTATCAAGGAAGACAGAGTTGAATTATTCTATACCCTTGTCAAGAGGAAGGATGTTTAGAATTTGCCAGTTCATTTGTTTGAAAGTATTTGAAAAAGTAGTTGGGTTGAAGCTACTGAGGTTACGAGTTTGAATGTACTGATGCTGGTGTGGGGAGGAACTAGTTGAGCGATGCATGAAGGTTGGGAGGTGGTCACTAAAGGTAACAGGAATTGTGCCAGAATTGGTTATTTTATTTGGATCTGAGACTATGATCCAATCTATAGTGGATCCAGGAGGGTTTATTTTGTTAGGTTGAGTGATGGAGAGGATTATTTGAGTGAAGCCATAAAGGTTAATGGATAGGGAGGGAGAGGGGCAGGGGCAATTGATTCCAGTCAATATTCACATCACCAAGGATATAAGAATATTTTCGAGTGTAGAGATATTGTTACCAGGTGAGATATATAGGGCAATGATGCAGATATTTTTATGTTTATTTAGTTTTAGAATTCCAGCAGTTAGTTCAGTGTTCTGGAATTGAGGAATTGGAATTTGGAGGGGAATTAAGGTAAGAAGGTCGGAGTAGACTAGGGCAGTGCCTCTACCTTTTTTATATAGTTGGTCATTTCTGAGACAATGAAATTCTGGGGGCAGAATCTCAGAGTCGAGATAAAGGGCTTGAGCCAGGTTTCAGAGATGGCTAAGAAATCTGGTTGGTTATGCCTTAACCAAGCTTGAAATTGGTGTACTTTGTTGTTTAGACTTTGTGCATTAATTGTAAAAATCTTTAGGGTGTTGAAATAGGAGGAAGAGGGTAAGGGATGAGTGTTGTTAATAAAGGATGTAGGACCAGGGTTAGGATGGATATCACCAGCTTGAACTAGGTTGTTGAAGGAGATATCCTTTAGCCATATTGGTCTGCCAGGCATGAATTTTTGTAGATTGGAGCAGGTGACAGTATCTTGTCTTTATAGGGGAAGAGTTTAGGGTGAAATAGGTGCAGAGGGTTGGGCTGAATGAGAGAAGAGGAGATAGAGTGGAAATGGGAGTAAGAGTGAGGGGGGAGGTGGGTTTGTATGGTTGTTGTCTTTGTAAGTGGTATTGGACAAGCATAGGTGGAATATGAGGTAGCATAATATAAGGGAAGTAGGAACAGAAAGAGGAGGCTGGGGGACTGGAGGATGTGATAATTTGAGGAGAGCATGTTGGAGCAAAGAGAGTGGTATGAGTGGTTAGGTAAATAGAGAAGGCTATGAAGAAGAAAGGATTTAAAAAGTGATGGAGGTATTCTAGAGATTTAAGGAAAGAGGAGGGGACTATAATTATTGGGTGGAGTACAGATTACAGAGTTTAAGAAGGATGGCTATAGGTGGGAGGAGTAATGAGGGGAGCTGGTATTGGGTAATTAGGCTGAGAGGGCGGGGTAAGAGAGGAATAAAGCTAGGAGTACTGGGGGTGTGTGGGAATTGGGGGCAGGGTAGGGGAGCAGAGTGAGCCCGTAGGGCGAAAGGAGCGGGAAAGAACACCAGAGGTGAGTATGGCAGAAAAAGTATCAGCAAAGAGCAGTTTAAAGGCTGTAGTTGGAAGGTATGAGCTAAATATTTCCAGCCAGAAAAAGAAGGCTGCCTTTACAGAGGGTGGTTTAGCAGGGGGGAGAAGATATTTACAGTCTAAGGATATTACCTCATAACCAACTGTTTGTGAAAAAATAAAAACTTGTTGGGATTATAAAGAATATATAGGATTTATAATGGTAGATGCTGCCACCTAATGGTAGAAGGAGATAGCAAACAGCAGGGATAGTTGGACCAGTCTTAGGTTTAAATATATTCTAGGATAGTGATAACAGGAGGGGGAGAGGGCAAACAGTCAGCAGTAGGCTGCTAGAATGCACACACGGGAGGGCAGAGTAACTCTATAGATAATACATCAAGTCTACATTTAATTAGTGTTAAACAACATACATTTACAAAATCTTGTTGGGGGGTCTTCTCAGTAGTATTTTTCTAAGTACCAGTCAAGCTGGCCAATTCAGGGTGTCCTCAGGTGATGGTCGGAGGTATTCCTTTTGCATTTAAAGGAGGGAGGGAGCACCTGGGAGGGATTAATTTACACAATCTTGTTGTGTGGGTCTTATGTGTGTAGGGTCTTTAACCTGTGCAGTAGGTGTGGTGCAAGTGTCACTGACAACCTCTATAGGACTAGTTTTGGTTGTATGAGAGAGTTTTGCTTCCAGCATTAAAGTGTATTTACACCTCTTGCATACTTTATCTGTTTGTTAAGAATAAGTGAGCTGTCAGTGTGTACACGAGGCAATTGCTAAAATGCCTCAGAATGTCCATCTCAGCCAGACTGACCACAGAGAGAGTCCGGAAGTGCATATCCATGGCTACTGATCTACTATGGAGGAGTGAGGGAAATTTAAATATCAAACAGGTCACTAAGACAAGGAGCTTGATAAGTAATCGTTAGCTATGTGCAAACTAGATGTGATAGAAGTTAAAAAGTCTGCCTAGACAGTAAGGGTATTTTAAGGGAAACTTGCACTGTGATAGATTGGCATCTACACAGATAATAAGGGGAAATAAGCAGAGAAATATTGACATTATACAAAATATTACTAGCTTCTGCTGCACTGAGACCAGCATTTCTAATCAAGACTGTAAAAAAGGTAAAACAATTTCAGAAATTCAACACAGAAACTTTCAATTAATACAGCTTTGACAAAACAAGTGCCAAAACAGTGCTATGGTAATGTAAGTCTTAGCTTGTTTCTAGGTTGTGAGCCAAGCATTGTGCAACTGCAGTGCTTAAATTGAAGAGGAGATTTTGTAAATAGAAAGAAAAAAAAAACAAATAACACTCTGTGGCCAATCAGAATCAGCACAATCTTCTTTCCTTTACACAATCTCAGGCCATAAAATGACTAAGGTCCCCTCTACTCTCACTGAAGTGGAACCAAGAAAGTTCTAACGGCTGTAAAAAAGGACAAAAAGTGCAGATGTTTAACACAAAAACACTCACTTAATGCAGCTGTGACAAAAAACAATGTGTAAAACAAGTGCCAGAACAGTGGCGCTGCTAATGTCTTAGCTTTTGTAGAGTGTAGCAGAAACCAGCAGCACTCTTTTCCTAAAGAAGCTTGGTCATCAAACACCTTAGAGCTTGTAGCTTATGAACCAGGCATTGTACAACTGTGATGTTTAAACAACAGTGGATATGTGATAAAAAACACAAACAAGGCCCTGTGGCCAATCAAAAACAGTGCACTCTTCTTTCCTTTACACAATACTGGGCCAGAAAATAACTCAGGTCCCCTCTACTCTTACTAAAGTGGAGCCAAGGCAGTTGAACTAAAGACAGTAAAAAAAGTTCAAAATGTGCAGATATTCAATACAGAAACACTCAATGCAACAAAACAAGTCCCAAAACAGTGATATGGTAATGTAAATCTTAGCGTTTGTAGAGTTTAGCCCAAACCAGCAGCACTCTTCTTCTCAAGTAGCATGGTTGCCATACAGCAACAAATGCCTCAGGCACAGAGATTCATATTTTAAACAAGCTAGCCCTGCAACCAATCAAATAAAGCCACAATAAGACCTACATCAGCAATTCCCATCCCAGAAAGGCATAGGTTATCCTGTCCTACCACAAGAGTGTAGACCACAAGCCTTCCTAATGTAAAATAACTGGTTTTAAGCCCAAGAGTTTAAACCAAAAGAAAGACACTTAGAATAGCAGGCACAATAAGCCTTCATCAGCAATTTCCAGCTCAGAAGGCTGGTTGCTACCCTCTGCCTCCACAACTGTGTAGACTACAAACCTTCTTAATGTAAAATAACTAGTTTGCCCAAGTGCTAAAACAAGAGTGAAGACACTTTTAAAATAACAGACACAATAAGCCTTCAACCAGCATTTCCCAACTCAGAAGGATGTAAGCTACCTCTCCTTCCATAAGAGTGTAGACCACAAACCTTTTATGTAAGATAACTAGTCTGGAGCCCAAGTGCTTAAATCAGAACTAAAAGGCTTAGAATAACAGGCTACTAACAATCAATAATAAATGCAGCAGATTAAATGCAATTGAACACTTTAAGAACGTGCAGCAAAAAGTTAAATAAAATAGGAATAAACACAAATACAGTAAAAACAACTGAACAAAGTAAGCCACACAGCACTATACCTAAAGACACCACTAAATACCTGTATCTAACTAAAGAGTGCTATTTCTCAGCTCCTTCCACAAATTAGCTGGATTTTTGTCACTGTCTGCAAAACAATTCTTTAACAACTGACCTAGCCAAGACCTCTTAAAACTCCAAAAAGAACAAAAAAAAAAAAAAAAAAAAGAAAAATCAGAAAGCAATATAAGAGTAAAGATAAAAAATGGAAGTCTATAGTTCCTCTGGTCAGTGGATGCTGACCCCCAATACCTTGTGCAGAGAGATAACAGTTGCAGTCCTCCCTTCATTCAGCAAAAAGCCTCTTTTGAGGCTCCTTTTGAATAAAGATTCTAGTGGACCTGATTGGTCATGTTTCATGCTATTAAGGGGACCACCTAGTATGTTATCAGTTCCCATGGAAGCAGTGTCTTTGACCTTGGAGAGCACTTCTATGACCTATTCCCTATTCCCTAGTGATAGTTGGGGAAATTATGTTTGGGGCTATTTCTTGAGGGGTATCTGGTGGTGAAATCAGGACAAAATTGGAACTGAACTTATTGGCCGGTAGATTAGCTATATTTTCTGGGTGAGTATAGGTGGCTCCATTTACAACTTGTTCAGAACATTGTTGTGTATTGTTTTTGAGGTTGTGGACATAGTTGAATAATTACTTATGATTGTCCTTAGCATGGGAGGCTATTTTTACCACAAATTTGGCTTTGGAAGACTTAATCAGTCCTCTGAGTTGCTTATAAAGTTTGATTAGGAGTTTATTGCCTTGCTGGGCATTGCGCTTTTATATTTTTGGTAACAAAAAGTCACAGCACAACCATCCATGTAAAACAAGGTTTATTACTTCAAGCTTTCACGTTGAAACTCTTTTTCAAGAATGAATCAGTACATTAAAACCACAAAATAAATATAGAACACCAGCCAATCACATAACATATCTCATAAACACATTATATAATTATACAATTTACATAATTAATATAGTTGACTACGCCTAGTTCACTAAAAAAAACTTCATTAAAAGCAATGAAATGAATTTTAAGGTATTTATGTTTTTACACAATTTTACATATTTGTATATGTATTTATATTAGTGTATAAATATATATTTGTCATATTCATATATAATTTTAAGATGAAATCTAGAGCACGCTTATTTAAATACATATATATATATATATATATATATATATATATATATATATAGATAGATAATTTTTAATTATTTATTATATATTAGTATGTTTTAGAAATGGGACGAGTTCTAAATACTTGAATTTAAAATATGTCTTTTACAAAGTCCATCTAAAAGGGATGTTTCTTTAAAACTTGCACTATGTAATTAAATTAATGATGATGACATCAGATAACAGGGGGATATAAGGAGGGAAATGGGATAAGCAATGTGATTCTGATGAAATCCCTATGGAAGGGAAGAAAGCGCTCAATCTAATTGTTTGTATATATTTTTTTTTTAAAAAAAAGTTTTGTTAATAAACTGGTCGTGAGTGAACATATCTACAGCAGTGTCTAGTTTGGTATTATTTATTAAAAACAATAGTCAACTTAACAAATTTCATTACTGCCCAAAAAGCTCCACAGGACAACTGTAATACTCTAACATATGCTTGTCTTAATTTCAAAATGGGTTTAATACTATTAGTTTTTATTAAGCCCTGGATAGACATCAGATCTAAAAAAATGTATCCATTTGTATTCTGCTCTCTGTGTGGCATTCACAATGCCCCCTTCTTGTTTTTGCAAACTCTCTGCAGTATCGTAAATTTAAATGTATGTTCATTTCCAGAATGTAAAATATGCTTACTAAGTGCATTTGTCACAACCCCTCTTTTTATATCAGATAAGTGGGATGCAATTCTCTCCGTGAATTTACAGTTAGTTTTTCCAATGTAAAAACATTTTTTCAGTTAGCCAAGTAAACTAAATTTTCACTATTGCACATCCCAAATGCCTTAAAAATAAAATTAACTTGTGTTATAGGATGTATAAATCCTGTTTCCATATTAATGAACTGACAAAAGGTGCAGTTATAACAGCGGACTGTCCCCTTGTTAAATCTATGTAACTCTTCATTTTAACCAAAATCTTTATAGCAGAGAAGTTGTTTGAGGTTCTTCTCTTTCTTATATACAAAATAAGGCTTTTCTCCTACTATTTTCTTAACATTAACATCAGAACTAAGAACAGTCCAATTTCTTTTAATCATTTATTTATTTAAATTTGTTGACCGGGAGTGTCCGACTGGACGTAGGTCCATTTTCAGCGGAGGCCTGGGGAGAAAAGCTCCACAGTAAATTAAAGACAGTAGTTACATTGGGTTACATAGCGATTAACAATTTACATAGCAATTACTTACAACATATTTACAGATGAAGAACATAGTACATCAGTAGACAACTAGAATCTTTATCTATGAAGTATATAACAGGCATTAACAAATGTAACAACGAGAAGTTCCTGCTGTATAATAAGTACTAGGCTTATGAGCATCTGAGCTTGCTATCATCAAGGTAGTTAGTGGAGTGGAAAGAAAGGTAGTAGTTGGATGGGGTGGATGATATTAGAGTGGGAGTTGCAAGGGCATAGCCAGCATGTTTTTAGGTGCGCTTTTAGTAAAGTTTTGAAGTGGGTGCATGATGGTACAGACGTAATTGTGGGTGGGAGGGAGTTCCATAATTTGGCTATGGTGCAAGAGAATAGTGCTTCACCAGCAGAGTTATTGGCTTTAGTGATCTGCAAGTGATTTTTGTTGCTGGATCTTAGTGGTCTGGTGGTGCGATAGGGTTGGAGTAGATTCTGGAGGGATGGGACATTTAGTGGATGGTTTACTAGTTTGTGGGCGAGTGAGAGTTGATACCATTGAAGGAGGTGAGGGGGTTCAAGCCAGCCCATTTCAGCAAGTGAGAGACAGTGGTGACTACGGTAGGATACCCCTGTGGTGAATTTGGCAATTTTGATGTAGCAGGTCTCTAGCTTGTTTAGATCGCATTGCCTTAGGTTGGTATATATTGGAGAGGCATAAAGTAGAGTGGACTTAAGGTGGGAATTTGCTATTAAAATCTTTGCTGCTTTGGTGAGAAGATGCTTATTTCTGTATAACACTCCTAATTTTGTGTGGACTTTTTTTTATGGTCATGGATATGTGAATGTCAAATTTTAGTTTATTGTCTATTTCCACTCCTAGCAATTTGGTGTGTTCAGTTGAGTATATAGTGGTGTTGTCTTTTGCTGTGATGTTAAAGTGAGAGTTGTTTTGAGTATGTTTGGTGGGTTGGAAGATGAGTAGTTTAGTTTTGTTTGGGTTGAGTATTAATTGGGCATCGGATAACCAAGTTTCAACAGAGGAAAAGGCTTCCTGTGTGACTTTTTGCAGTTTGGGTAGGGACTGGGCTGAGCAGATGATGGTCGAGTCATCTGCGTATTGTATGAGTGTGCCATGTGTGGTGGCAGAGGCTAGATTATTTGTGAAAACAGAGAAGAGTAGGGGTCCAAGGATGGATCCTTGGGGAACCCCTATGGAGACAGGTAGTTGGGGAGATATGTCATTCTGCCATACAACAGATTGTTGGCAGTCAGACAGGTAACTCTGAAACCAGTTGGTGACTGATTGCGAGAAGGATAGGTTATTGAGGACAGAGATAAGTTGTTTGTGTGGTACCATGTCAAATGCTTTAGATAGGTCTAGGAAAGTAGCAGAGGAGAGATAGCCATTGTTTTTATGCTGAAGGATAGTGTTAGTAAAGGAGAGTAAGGCAGTGGTGGTGCTATGGTTTGGTCAGAAACCATGCTGAGTATTGGAAAGGAGGTTGTTAGTAAGGAGGTAGTCTGAGACCTGAGAGTGTATGCATCTCTCTAGTATTTTGGAGAGTGGAGAGAGAATAGCTATGGGGTGGTAATTGGTTAGTTTTGTGGAGGGTCCGCCTTTGTGGAGGGGAATTATATGTGATACTTTCCACAGTGTGGGAACATAACTTTCTGACAGAGATTGGTTAATCAAGATGGATACGGGGTAGGCCAGAGCATCAGCTGCGATTTGTAGGTATTCACTTGGGAGGTTGTCTGCTGCTAATTTTGTGGGTTTAAGTTTAGTTAAGAGTTTTTTTATGTTGGAGGTAGGTACAGGCGAAAAAGAGAAGGCAGTGGGGAGATTAGTAGTTGAAGGTGTGGGTTGGAGGGGAGGGGGGATGTGTTGTTTAGCTAGTGATAGTATGGTTTGTGTGAAGTGTGTGTTGAATGAGGTAGCAATATTTTCTGAGGAATGAGGGATGTTAGGAGGGGTACTGACTTTACCTGGGTGGAGGATGGAGTTTATGGAGGACCAGAATTATTTGGGGCTGTGTTCAGAGGAGTCTAGGGCAGACTGGTAGTATTGGAATTTGTCCCGTTTTATTAGCTTTTTGACTCTATTGCGTAGTTCTAAGAATTTCTGTCTAGCTGCGGGGGTTTTGGTTTTGCGCCAGTGCTCCCAGGCTTTATCCCTGTTTTTCATTTCTGACTTAGTGGTTTTCTGTAGCCACAGGGAGGGTTGTGCTTTGATTCTGGCAAGTCTTATGGGGGCATGGTAATTAAGGATGCTCAGGAAGGTAGTATTAAAAAATTCAACTGCGTCATCAAGACTGAGGTACTTTAGAGGATGCCAGTTACATTCTTTGAGGGATGAGATGAATGTGAGTGGGTTAAAGTTTATTTTTTTACGTATTCTGATGGTAGACGACAGGTTTAGCTTGGTATAGGTATTTTTTCAGTAGGAATGTTGGGGAGTGATCACTGAGGCTGATAAGCAGCCTGCTATATATGACTGGGGGCTCTTACTGACTAGTATCCAATCCAGGGTAGTGTGCTTGCTGGAGTTTTTATTTATCCTGGTTGGCGAAGCCATGAAGGTTTACATGATGGGTTGGACGGTTGCCAGAACAGGATTGCCAGTCAATATTGAAATCACCTATTTGTGGAGCTGATGATTTTAAGATCTGGATGTTTAGACGCTGTTTAAATATTATAGCTACACCGCCTCCTTTCTTGTTTAGCCGGTCTACTCTTAGTATGCCATAACCTGTAAGGGAGTATTTGCTCACTGGTAATGTGAGGTTTTAGCCAGGTTTCTGTCAGGATGACTATATCTGGGGAGTACAATTATGGACTGAATCTGCCTAAAATGTCTGTTATACTTCATCATATATCCTAATTTATTAAACCCAGCTCCTCTCACTGGGCTGTTCTTCTGTGCATTATTGCCTTCTCTAAGTAAATATGGTTTAGCCACACTAGGCCTTTCAGATTTAACATATTCTACATTCTTAGTTAATAAATCTCTACTATAACCTTTTGCCAAAAAGTCCTGTGTCATAGTCCTAATTTCAGCTGAAAACCCTTCTTCAGTGGTGTTTAGCCTACTGGCTCTCAAGAATTGACTTTTAACTACACCCTTATAAACATGAGTGGGGTGCATACTGGAATTATGTACATATCTAGTTGCTTGTACCTCTGTCCTATATATAGATGTATGAATTTTACCATCAATATTCATCAGTTTAACATCCAAGAAAGTGATTTCCTCTACTGAAGAAGATATTTCAAACTTAAGGAAGCTGGTGCTATTTTGTAGATGTTCACCAAATAGCTCCAATGCCTCCTTGCTACCTCTTCACAATAATACTATGTCATCTACAAAATGTTTATAGTGCATTAAAGCACTATTATAATATTCATTTTTGTTAGAATCAAGCTAGCCAACACTATGTTAGCATAGCTATTTGCTACAGGTGTGCCCATAGCTACTCTTGAAGTCTGATGAGACATCATCCCCAAACATGGAGACATTATTTTGCAGAACAATCTCCAGTAGAGAACATAGCAGTGAATTTTTTTTTTTGCTGTAAAAGTACTGTGTTTAACTAGAAATTCTCTAACATATTTAGTACCTATATTGTTAGGAATAACCGTAAATAAGGACTTAATGTCCACAGTTACAAACAACACATTTCTCCTATTCATATCCAAAACATTCTCAATGACTAAAAAATCACCAGTGTCCTTTATATAGGACATACTGTGTTTCAATAGATGTTTAAGTTGCTGGTCTAAATATTTTGAGATTGATGTAGTAGCCCATTGTTTTCCTGAGACTATGGGTCTCATTGGAGGGTGAAGCAAGTTTTATGGAGCTTGGGCAACCCATAAATAACCAGGCAGACAGGATGTTTTATGTAGAAATAATTATACTGTTCTGGAGTAATTGCTAACTGCATTAAATAGTCATACAATTCAGTTTTAATCCTATAAATTATTCTATTCAACTCTATAAGATTTATAACCTTAAATGTTGCACTGTCATTTAAATATTCATGCATCAATTCTTGATATTGTTGTACATTAAATATAACTGTTTTCCCACCTTTATCAGCTGGTTTCAATATAATGTCAGTCCTTTTAAATAAGTCCATTAATACTTTTCTTTCATTAGCATTCAGGTTATGAAAACTAGATGATTTTCCATTAAAAAACAAATCATAAACATCATTCTCACATAACTGTAAAAAGGCTGTGACAGTCGCTGTGCTATTAGGTAAAAAAGTGCTATTTCTTTTTAAGACATTTTCAGTACTGGCATTATTATTCCCAAATAAAATTTTCAGATCTAAGTTCCTAACAAACATTCTTAGCTCTGTAATGCTGTCATTCAATACACCATTACCAAATGGAATAAAAGTTAAATCCTTGTCTAGTAAACTCAGTTCCAGTTCAGAAAATTCAAAGCCAGACAAGTTAACAACAGTATGTCTTGCTAAGTCTTTCTGCTTCTTGTTACAGGGCCTACCTTCGGTCTTGCCCCAAAGTCTTCCCTTTGTGGTGTTCCTCTTTGCTTGCTTCGGTCTCTCTCCTTCTGCTGCACCTGTATTGGGAGCTGTAACTTTATTTTTAGATTTGCTTCGCCTAAAAACTACTTGTTGTCTCAGTGGTAGAAATGCTACTATTATGAACCTCACCAGTATGCTTCTTGTCAATCAGCAGTTCTTGGTCTGTAGGTTCCCTTGAAAAAGAGTCTAAAGCTGTAACAGCTTCACCTATATGCACAGCAGTTCCTTCCTGTGTACTAATTGGTGCTGTATTACCCATAGTAGAAGAGCCCTCTCTTCTAGATTGTTGTAGCTGAGCATTAGGTTGATTTGCACTTGTATTTGATGAAATATGAGCCCTCAAAGTTCCCTCTCCGGGCCAAGACATGGTTATTTTGAAAGTCAGAGATGTTTCTAATCAGCTTCTGCTTCTTAGTAGAGACTAATTTGCTCTCAAACTCTGCAAGCTTGTCTAACACGTCTCTCAAACTCAGTACAAGTAACAATTTCATTCTCAAGAGCATTACACAGGTCATGTTCTATTTCTGTAAAAAATTAATTCAAAATCCTCATATATTCTATACTGGTATGTAAATTAAGTCCTTGACATTTCTTCAGTAAAGTGGGATATTTATTCCCATAAGTCGGCATCTTAGTTATTCTCAGCCATCTTGGCAAAATGTCTATCTGTAAATAAGCTGATAATGAAAGCCTCTGCCACTGCAGTCTCTTATATTTCTGAACCAACAATTCAAGTTTGTGCATTCTATGTAAACATTCTTCTCTTTTAGAGTCATTAGCAGGTATAGTCACTTTCAAATTCTCAGAAGTAGCAGATTGAAAAAGCAAGAAAAGAGGGTTCTCACCAACAGTTAACATTTTCTTTACAGATAATCCACTCATCTTGGCATTCAAAATAATTCCTTCTCACAGGCTGGTTGTTTAAAGCAGAACAAGGATGTGTTATTCTCACCAACAAAGCAAGCAAAGTCCAGGAAGCAGGTGTAGAACAGCTAAACGTACTGGTGAACCAACACAGAATTAAATCCAGTAACAAAAAGGCACAGCACAACCATCCATGTAAAACAAGGTTTATTACTTCAAGCTTTCGAGTTGAAACTCTTTTTCAAGAATGAATCAGTACATTAAAACCACAGAATAAATATAGAACACCAGCCAATCACATAACATATCTTATAAACACATTATATAATTATACAATTTACATCATTAATATAGTTGACTACTCCTAGTTCACTAAACAACTTTATTAAAAACAATGGTTTTAACACTGATAATTTCCTAACATACTTCAGTCACCTCTCTAATTAAGTCATTTGGTACTGCACTAATCTCAGAGCTGGTGCTATCATTTTGGGGGCTACCTGCAAATGTCAAGTTGGGGGCTCATGGGCACTTCTAGTCTAAATATCACCCTGTCACTACGTCCCCTCCTAAGCAACCTTTTATTTCATGCTACAAACTTTTAGGAGTAGTAAGCACAGACTGACCTGTAGCTATAATACTCTTACATTACAGCAAGCCTGTATATTACACTATGTTGGCCCATCTCACAAAGGAACAGCCACAGATATTGGCATTTAGTTGCAACAATGATACATTACAACAGCTCTATGTACAGGTCTTGGCTTAGATGAAATGGTCCCCTAGACCTAATGTTTCAGCCAGCCCCCAACACACACACACATACACACACACACCACTGTTTTCCCCCAATTGTGGGCTCCCTATACCGCACACATTACTTTTTTTTTCCTCCTTTTCTCATATTTTGCCTTACTCTTCAGCTTTTTCAAGACACTATAACTTCCTATGTGCATTTTAAATGTTTTTTTTTTTCCTTTTTACACAACTTTATCATCCAGCGATAGCCTGAACAGAAATTGTGATTAAGGAAAGGCATTGTGCTGCTGTTCAGCTTTCGTTTTCCTTGCATCCTTTCAACATACCTCCCTGACCAAGTAAATACAGTAATAACCATTTAGGAAATAAATAAATAAGCCATGGCCCAAGAAGGCATAGGATTTATGTTTTGGGATGTATTTTAATGCATTTTCCCAACATTATAATCCAATCGTAACCTAAAAAAAAAAGAGACATGAGTAAGAAAAAAATTCAGTCTTATTTTTTTCTTTGAAAGAAGACATAAGACTTAATGTTCAAAGATGACAAAATAATAACACAATAAACTAACAAGCTAGTTGTTGTCTGGATGCACAGGTCCTATCTGGGAACTGCCTGCCTCACTAACCCCCTGAAACACTGCCTGTGCAACCCTCTGGTGCAACACTGGGATGAAAGCAGAGGTTCAAATTGCCACAGGTATGTATTTCAAGTGATTGCTGACATACATATACATGGCATGCTTCCTCACTCCTCAACCCAAACTGTCAAAGGCAACTACCTGCATATGTGCCTGATTGTAGGGAAAGTGACAAAAATAATGATTGCAGCAATGAATTTTACTTTGTTTGTTACTAGACAGTACACTGCCCTTACGCAAGCTATAGTAACCTTCTTTGTGCACCTCTGAGGTTTGTGAGAAAAGTTAGAGAGTGATCACATTGTCCTTAGCCCAAACACAAGCTATAATAACCTCATACACACACATCTAAGGTCTGACCATAATAAAAATTAAAGAAGTAATAACCACACAACCCCCCCAACACACACAACCTACAGCAGTTTTCTGTATACACACACCCAAGCAGGACTGGTTTTAGAATGGGTGCAGTTGAGAGCAGAGGCCATTATCAGCTTTATCCTAACAGGGTCATAGCACAGCCTTGTTCAGGTTAAGGAGCATAATCAGAAAATAAATATATTTTGTCCTCCTCATTTCTACCACCTGCAACAGCTTTCATGGTGCTCCCACACAGTCAGGGATGACTAAGGTATCCCTCCTGTATTCAGTTATAGAATATGGGGAGTGGGGCCCCTCAGACTATTAGAAGATCTAAAAGTCTGAATGTGCTGTGATATATTTTATGCATTAGTTTTGAAATATAATAATTTCTCTACATGTTTTACTGATACCCAGAAGAATAATGTATGTGTCCAGCCATTATTGTGTGTGTTCAGAGATAAAAATCACTGACATGTTTTACATGGACGCACACACACACCATACCTCGCAACCTCTTAGAACAAGAAATCTGGACAAAGCCATACATAAAAGGGGGACAAAGGCCCAAAAATAGGAACACTTTTTTAAATATCGCTCTTACAAACTTAGAAAGTTGATAGAATAACAGGTTTTGCATTAGCATGGATTTTCTGAAGGTTATGAAGCCTGAAACCCAAATGTCTGCCACTAGTTTGCCAGAAAACCACAATTTTATGAAAAATGGACCAAACATATGAGGCAAAAATCTGGCCATTTTGCAAAAATCTGTACAGTTGAGAGGTATCAGACACACACACACACACACACACACACACACACACACACACCATGGCAGTACTAATTTTGTACTTAATACAGCATATAGCAATACATTGCGCATCACTGGTACTGCCACACCTGAGTAGTCATCAGACAGCAGGAGGGGGAAGTCACTTTTATTTACCTTATTGAGGAGTAATGCACACCTGTCACTGTCTCTGATTTCACAGACTGACCCTGATTTTTCTCACAATTTTGCTCTGTTCTTTGTAAAAAGTTTGATTTGCTTGTAAATCATTCAGGATTACAGACAGTCAATAAATCCAGACATCAGAGTTTTATACTTTTTGTCTGAAAAATGCATGTTAATGCAAAAGGTGTTATACTATTAACTTTTTACTTGCATTAGATGAATATTTCAAACTTGTTGTGACACCCCACCACTGGACCAGTTATCAAGGAGCCTCAATCCTCACCACTAGCACCAGTGGGGGATGAGGATGACAAGTTCACACATAGTACAGTGCAGTTTCTCTTAAGAGCACAGACACCACAGTCAGTCTGGGGCTGGTTTCCACCTCTTTCGCCAGATCTTGAATAAGACTTCCCACCGGCACAGCTACAGAGTTGAGATCTCAGCTGAGTGGCCAAGCCAAGACCTCCAGCACCCTTTCTGTCCAACCAGTGTTTTGTATCCCTGCCCAAGTAGCTGACACACACACACTCTTTCAGATTTGATTTATACACACACACACACACACACACACACACACACACACACACACACACACACACACCTACCTACCTGGGAAAGGCTGGCACAGGTTTACTAGCTATGCCCCCTTCTGCCCAGACTATAAGGTAGTTATTACTGCCACCAGCCAACTCTTTATTAGCTACTTTAAGGTCCTTACCAAAGGGTGTCCAATCTTACTGTGTAATGTTAGTATTAATCCGAATGGTAGTTTGACCAAGAGCAAGGCTATTAGGAGTGGCCCACAGTGTCACCAAATAAATATGCAAGTACTCTCAGAGCTTAAATATGCCCTACAAATATCAGTCACAATGAAAGGTTTAAATATATTTAATAATAATAAATAATAAAAGAACAAGAAAATACTCTGCATATAACCATAGTTACATCAGCGTTCAAAATCACAGGAAATATTTAAAACAACATTGCAGGACAGTCTCAAATAAATAATGAAAACATCAAAGCTATACTTCACTATATTCCTGACTGTTGTTGTTGTGTCTTTCGGCTTATCCCGGTTAGGGGTTGCCACAGCGGAACTCCGGTCCGCTAATGTTTGGTAGTGGATTTTTACGTGCTGAGTTACCAGCCCTGACGCACAACCTTCAACGAAGGCACGCCCATTCACATATGCCTCCACACAGAAGACGCTCTAGCTGAGAATCGAACGGGGCAATGTCTTGCTGTGAGGCGACAACGCTACCGCAGCACCACTACCGCATATTCCTGACTGTATCTAAGAGAAATTGCTGCATCCTAGTTACTTACTTACAGAGGAAGCAGGAAGATGTGGTGAGTGGATGTTCTTGTCAGGTCAAAGACAAAATACAAAATGCACAGTCTCTCTCTCTCTCAGAGAGTTCTTAAATTAATATCCTAAATATTACTGCTGGGATGTTTGCAGAATTACATCATTTCTTGTCATCTGACTTCAGTTCCCAGGCTCACAACCATTGATGCAGCTGTAGCATTTAGCATCTACCTGTGAAAATTCATAGTCCTCAGATCTTTTGGCAAATGGTGGAAGTCGTAAAATAATTTACATTTCTCCACATTTAAAGACAATACAAAAAAACTTCTCTAGTCTCCTCTTAACTGAAACTGAAAGATAACACCCTTTGTTATGGCCCAGCCATAAAGAAACTTAATTTCAATTATTCTTCTGAAGTTTTGCAAGATAATCTCCTGTGTTCCAGTTCCCATGTTAAAATACATACATCTAAACAGTTACAATAGTGTATATACATTTCTGCTCAGTACTTTACACAATATCTCTTATTCACAAACAGCATATAATTATTTACAAAATTCCAGCTAGCTGGGCTGGCAGTATCTCATTTTGTGGCACTTGTTACTGATTTTGAGCCTTCATTTTGCTATTATTGGTATTGAGCTGAATTTTTCTCCAAACAATTTGAAAGTTGTATCTGTTGTTCTGCCAGTGTTTAGAAAAGCTCCCAAAAGAGAAAACCACCCCTGAAGATTGGAAGCATTAGCTTTTCTTAAAATCCAAGTTTTGCACTGAGATCAGTCTTTCTGGCCTGCTGATCTCTCTAGTACTTACCTTGTCTATTTTATCCTAACTTAGTCATATCACAGACCTGTTCAGGTTAAATACATTTTTTTTCCTCATTTTTCCACAACCAGGAGCAGCTTTTGTCAGGTCCCCACACAGTCAGGGATGATTAAGGGGTCACCTTGCGGCCACGGGTATTGCAAGTACATAAAGCTGGCTATATTGTTAGTTTTAGTGGAGTGAATGTCCACAACTAGGTTTAAACTAACCCAGGGGACAATGTTAGTGGTAAAATATTTAATGGAATTATGAAGCCTGTTGCTTGATAAAACACTTGTTACTATAACTAGAGATATCTTTAAATTTTAAAGGATATATGACTTATTACCCAGCTGGTTTATTAAGTACACAAAATTGCTGTACTAGCTGTTGTTAGTTTGACAGACTTGCTACAATATATCAAGATAAGATAACTTACTGTGGTTGGGACCCCCAGATACAGGGGGCCCCCTAACAACAGCAGGGTTTGCTGGTGCCTAAAACTGGCAATGCTAGTCATTTGCTAATCTAATTTGACTACCTCCCTAATTAAGTCATTTGTACTCACACATACAACTACTTGTGAGCATTCTTCTCCACTACTGTGGAGCATTTTCAGTTACATGGTGGCTATATTCATCTTCAGCCTATGTACATATTTTTCCTTTGTGATCACAAGGGCACCATCTGCTTTTCTGTCAAAGGCCTGAAAGAAGTATGCCCCAGTTCCCACACTAAAGATGCATTACACAGTGCTCGCACCCTTCATCCCTTGGTTGATTTGCTTAGGCCTGGGACTAGCTATCCTAAACTTGGGGAACAGCCAACCATGAGTCATCTGATTGCAGACTGGGAGGACTCACCATCAAAGTTTCTTCTCCTGGAGTACTCTCACAGACCTGCCATGGTTGGTTGATTGGTTGGTTGGCCCCAGTTGAGGTTAGCTCATGTGGTGAACTTGCACTGGGGTTCATGCCCAGCTATGAGACAGAAAATGTTTGTACCATTCTTGGAGAGATTGTGACTCACAAGTGCAGTTTCTCACTATTACTGTTGTGAGAGTCTTGTTTTTGAGATGGACATGTAACCCTTTTATTCCACATGACTTCTTCTTTGAGATTTTTCTTATGGTTCATGGAGGTCTAGTGTGCTTTGATCTCCATTCTCCACCAGTGTACTCTGTGTACATTTTCAGGTTAGGAGCCATTCAGTACTTTAAGCAAACTTCTTTAAAGTCTGTTGACACCCTCACTGTGTTGCTGTGCCTCTAAGAAAGCTGACACTTGATATGATCCTTTGGCCAGTTAACTACTTTACTGTTAAAGCATCTTAAAGCAGGTTTCTTTCTGGTCTCTGTGTCCATCTAGCAGTCCCAAAATCTACAGTCTATGTCTCCCCTGATTTTGACAGGGTGTCTACAACTTTAGAAAGGCATAGAAAGAGCCACTCCTCTATCACGTTGGACTTTGGGTCCTTACCTATTGAAAATCCCTGCATAAAATCAGTCCGAGGTACAGTTCTTCCTAATGGAAACCTATGCCTATCCTCAGTCCGAGGTACAGTTCTTCTTACTGGAAATCCAAAATTAGGCACCAGAGACCAGCAGTTCCAACACACAAGTAATTTAATGTTCAAACGCAACAAAAAGAACACACATCCACAAATAACATAAACGCTGATAAAAAACACGTCCCCTTACGTTTTTGTCTCATAGAACTTCATCAGATGGGCAAATACATCATAGCTGCCTAGTTAAATAACTTTTCCTGTTTTAAATCAATTATTCAATTAGTTGCCAAGATACAGAAAGAGTGGATTCTAAACTGCATGTGAGTCTTGAAATGTTGAATAAAATACATTTAAATATTCATATTAAAGCTGTTCATATAAAAATATATTCATATTAAAATGTACAATGTATTAATTAATAAATTCAAATAAATAATGCTTGTTAAATATATTGTTTAAAAGTATTTAAAACACAATGGGATAAAATAATTTAAAGTAATATAGAATAGTAGTCTTAGCACCATCTGGTGGACAAATAATAAAACACATGAAAATGTATATAAAATCAAGAATTCGCTTAAATAAACCAGGATAAAATAACACAAATATACATACAAATGTAAAAATATTACAATTTTGCAGACCTGAGCTTGAGTGCAGGTTTTATAGACACCATATCATTAAGTCCTGAATTGTTGCAAGCATCCAGGACTAATTGCCAATGTAGTTCTCTGTATTTGAGTCTGGTCACCCATGGCCCATCCCTGGGGTCTATAGGGACCACCTCTATCACTAAAAATTGATGCTCTGCTTTTGGACATGCCTGACGATGTTTGTACAGGGCGTTATCATTTTTCTTCCTTAAATCATAAAGGTGTTCATACATTCTTTGTTTTAACCTCCTTTCTGTGTTACCCACATAGAAGGAGTCACATGCCCCACACAAAACAATATATACCACACCTGTGGTATCACAATTTGCATTCCCTCTAGTAGTTATATACTTGTTTCTACATTTTAAATACATGTCCCCAGTCCATATGTGCTTACATTGGATACAACTTCCACATTTGTGTACCTTTTTTGTTAATAATGAGAGTTCTGAAATTGTTATAATGGGAACCTCCTTCCAAAATATTTTTGATATTTCATCCTTTTTTGTACACACATTTAAGTGGCTTGTCAAATATACAATTTAAATCTGATAAGGCTGCAATTTTTTTCCACTCCTTGTCTATAACTTGTTTTACCAAATTTGTTTCACCATCATATGTGATAGTCAAAGCAGATTGGTAAGACACCCCCTCTATCTTCGTACCTAGCATTACATAATCAGAAGGGTGATTTTTACCCAAAATAAGGGCAAACCTAGACTCTCTACCATCCATGATTTCTGTTAATGCATCATTCAAAAGTGTGGGAGGGTACCCCCTGGCTTTGAACATTTCTACTATAAAATCACATTCTCTCTTAAAATCCTGGTCATCAGATGTCATTCTGCTAGCCCGGACCAGTTGACCTTTTATTACCCCTCGTTTTTGGTTTGGGAGGGTGGGCACTCGCATAGTGAAGATAAGAGTTCAAGAATGTCTGCTTTCTATGTATTTTAGATTTGAAACCATTGTCCACCCTTTGAATGTTAACATCAAGGTAATTTAACTCACTATTGTTAAGCTAATATGTAAATTTTAGGAACTTAGTAGTCTTAGAAATGTATTCAAGAAATTTGAAAAAATGATTATCAGTGCCAGTCCAAAAAATAAAGATGTCATCTAAAAAGCGCCCATACAGGTTCCAATATTGCTTAAATTCAGAAGTGAGCACATATTTGTTTTCCCAATATAGGAGAATAATATTGGCGTAGGTATTATTTTAAATTATTTTATCCCATTGCATTTTAAATACTTTTAAACAATATATTTAACAAGCATTATTTATCTGAATTTATTAATTAATACATTGTACATTTTAATATGAATATATTTTTATATGAACAGTTCTAATATGAATATTTAAATGTATTTTATTCAACATTTCAAGACTGTCACATGCAGTTTAGAATCCACTATTTCTGTATCTTGGTAACTAATCGAATAATTGATTTCATTGGTCTATTCAAACAGGAAAAGTTAACTAACTAGATAACTATGATGTATTTGCCCATCTGATGAAGTTCTATGAGAAGAAAACATAAGGGGAAGTGTTTATCAGTGTTTATGTTATTTGTGGATGTGTGTTCCTTTTACTGTGTTTGAAAATTAAATTACTTGTGTGTTGGAACTGCTGGTCTCCGGTGCCTAATTTTGGATTACTAGTTACGTTTTGGGCACTTTTACCACATCTTTGCTGTTTAATCTTCTTACTGGAAACCCATGCATATCCTCAGTCTGATGTACAGTTCTTCCTACTGGAAACGTATGCATATCATGAGTCCAAGGTAAAGTTCCTCATACTGGAAACCTATGCATATCATCAGTCCAAGGTACAGTTCTTCATACTGGAAGCATTACTAAGAAAACATGAGGTTTTCATGGGTTATGGGCTCATAGAGGACTGTTTTTATACCCTCTCTACAACTGCTTAGATGGACTCTCATGTAGCCCTCTGTAACCTGGTTGTGTAGAAGCTGTGGGTAGGAATGCAGGCTGGGGCCTACACCAACACAGAATGAAGTGGCTGAGGTTATTCTCATTTGCGGACTGACTCAGCTGCAGTATTCTGGACTCCCATTTCCAGCAAGGCAGTGAACTTTGGCTAGGCCTCACTTGCTGTGGTGAATAGCTCCATTAAGAGGAAGCATTTTCCCTCCTCAGTGAAACAGCTGGTTCTCTCTTTCTAGTTCCCTGTTCTGTTTTTCTAAGGCCTCTTTATGATACTCAGAGGAAGGCTGAGCAGTATTTGGTATTCACCTGCTTTGTGCCAGTTGAAAACCCGTATGGATTGTCTCTAATGGCCTCCTTATTGCAGCCTAAACTCCAGTCTGAGCAAGTACTGACCACTCTTCCTGTTCACACAAGCTGGGAGAACCATCATTTTGGGCCATTAGAATTGAAGGTTGCTGAGGCTAAATGCTAACAGGAGCAGAATCTCTGTCTGCTCCCCTATAAGGATGAAAATGTTTTGGTTTCCCTGCCTAGAGATTATTGGGCTTTCCTGTAGGCATTGCCCTCCTTCATTGTAGTCCCTGTTAGGACCAAATTGCATTTCTTTGTAGCCACATTCTTAATGGTTCTATAACATACTCGAGAATGTGGGTATTGTGGGTAATGTGGACTATGAGAAAGTTGTGCCTGCAGAGTCACCATACATTTCAGACCTTTTCTTGACACCAGTCCTAGGTCCTGGATTGCTGGGCATTCATTTCTATGGCCTACCCTCTCACTGTCAACAGATGTTTCTTGAAGAGAGGAGGTGGCTCACATAGGCTTAGTTTAATTTCTGGGTCACTGGCCTCTTGGGGAGGAGAGGGGTCTACTCTTGATCAACTGGAGTTAAGGGGAGGGCCCCTGACCCTTATGCCCACTGTGTATAATGTCTTCTGGGCCCTCCACTCTTTTAGTTTGCCATCCATTCTATAGTACAACCCCTTGTCAAGCATGGGGACATATGAATGCACCCCCTTGCAGGGAGTAGGTACTCATCAACTTTGGTATGGTCTCCAGTTAGCAGTTCATACTCCTGTGAGCCTGTGTGTCAATTGTTTTTGGAAGTGAGTAATCCAGAGGTTAGCTCTTCTACCTCCAAGGGAATTGTGGTACTTCCCTTCTCTGGCTCCTTGCAGCAAGTAGTAGTGGGCTGTTGGCACAGTGCCTGCTGTTGTCTTTAGGCTAACGGATTCTACTTTTGATCACAGAGTTCCATGAGGAAGATGAAGGTGGCTCAGTAGGGTTTGGATTTAAGCTCTTGGTCTTATAGTGGTACAGGAAACTCTTTGTTCTTAGCCAGGGATTTCCTGCATGATTTATACAAAAAGGCCCCATTCTCAGGACTTGCATTTAGCTTATTTCTCCTAACATCATATGCTTTCCAGCATCTGTGGAGGAAATTGAAAATCCCAAGACATTTTCCACTCTGGGTCCCCCTTTTGGTATGGAGCAGTACCTTTTGCTACCCTAGTTGGTCAGTTCAGGGTGTTATTTGGGTTTCAGATGCCAGCATATCGGGACCTAATTCTTTTCAAGGGGATTCATGGACACTGTTCTTCCCCAGCTTTTCTGCAGAAGGTGAGATCCCTGATTGAGACGTTCCTTTGGTAATGTTGCTTTTCCTTCCCTTCTGAAGAACTCCTCACCTTTCCAGGATTTGGATTTTTATGTTTGACAGATTTGTCTGTCTGTCAGTGGGCATGTCTGTTTAGTGGAGACTGAGTTTCTCTTTGAGCTAAACTCTCTTCCTAGAAGATCTGCTTCTGTGAGAAGGATCCAGGAGTATCAGGTCTGCAAATGTGTGGACCCCTTTTTGATCCCTTTTATGGCATCAAGTTCTTGCATCTGTTTCAGTTTTCCTTCGAATGTGGTTTTGATTTTCTCCTTGCACCATTTCATACATCACTGTGTTTCTTCACAGGAGCAATAATTAGGAGAGAAAGAACGGCCCTGCTTTCCCTTTGATTAAGAATGTACTGTTTAAGGAATAATGCTGGTGGCACCCAGGTGACCCAGATAACTATGGATAACCTTACTTATGTTGTTAACCTGCTGTCTGCTACTTCCTCATCTGAGATGAGATTGAGTAAAAAGGCCTAAAGTCTGTCAGCTTTTCTGCATGGAGAGTTTGCTGTTAATTACCAATATTACATTGATGTCAACAGAAATCTATCTAATTGTGAAGGAAGTGCTGATGGGTAGTAGAAAGTTCTGCCTAGCTGAGTGGAGAAGATTTTCCTTCAGAGGAGCAAACTATTGACCCAAAATGTTGTCAATGGCATAAGGTGCCTGAATGTTTGTTGTTTCAACTTGTGTGACACCTTCTGCAATTTATACGGAGTTACATGTACTGGTTGCATATCCAAATATGACTGTACATTCCTTTTTATTAGACCCGTTGCTCCTACTACTGTTGACACCACCTGGGTATCTCCCCTCCACATTACTCTCATTTCTGCTAGCAAATCATGATATTTTATGACTTTATGTCTCTTTGCACATGAAACACTGTAATCGCTAGGTGTAGCAGTTTCAATGATCAGTGCTACTGTTGTCTTTTTTTCACGGACTACTACATCTGGTTTTCTCGAGTATATTTTTTGAATTGCTGGTGATGGGTGATCCCACATGATGTGCACTTTATTATTCTCTTTAATGCTTTGTGGTTCATGTTTCCAAAGCTTCCCAGCTACTTTTATATTGTAGTGTTTACACAATCCCCAATTCAGCGATCCTGCCACATTATTGTGCCTTTCAGTGTTGAGGCCTCTGTCATGAGTGTATCACACCCGGCAACAATGTCTGTGGCTGTTTCTCATTCTTTATTATAGAATTTATATTTGTCTGTTTCTGCCATACATTCAATGGAGTTTGTAAAACAATATGAACATAGTCCACTAACGTGGGCTGTCATACTTTTGTTTCAACTCACCTCTCTGTAACCACTCCTGTGTCAGATCCTGATCAACATGAGGTTGTTCCAGGAGGTCATTATACTTTCATCTGGTCCTTCACCTTATATTCTTTCTTTTGTTTTTTTGGCACATTCAGTTGCTGCCTGATTTTTATCTACTTCTGGATTGATTTCCATTCTTGCTTGACACCGATATGCTTCTGCTAAACTAAGCAGGGAAGTCATCTTAGATTTATTCTCTTCATGTTTCAAAAACTTTTATTATGTTTGGGTCTTGACATGTGCTCTGCTTGACATGTATGGGCAGTCTGTTGGTACTAGGCTGTCAGCCCTAAGGCCTATGCAAGCCTAGCCATAACAATTCCCTGGAAAATTTTCCCACAATATTTACTTCTCTGGGCCCCTGTCTAGCAGGGCGACTGACATGATCCCCGGGGTGAATTTCCTATCTCCCATCCAGTCATCAAGGTTCCGTTTGAAGAGGGCCAATGAGGTCTTGTGAGGCCAGCAGATATGTATGCAGTCCCATGATTGCAGATCTGTACATGTAATCAATTTTGAAGAGGCCCATAACTCCTTCAGAATGGGGAATATATAATATTGGTATGCACTGATTTCCATATATCATTTGATAAGTGTGAAGAATTTTTTTTGTTTTTGTGTCCAACTGATCCAACACCTTTTGTGGTTAGTCAGTCACACCAAAACTCTAAGTTAAAACAGGAAGAGCAGATTGGTTTATAGTTTGGACTGTATTCCTTGATGTCAAGGCTGTTTTATCTATATTAGTTTTAATCTTTTGAAGTGTTCCTTACCAAAGTTTATTTGCATTTGTTCCTGCTTTATTGCCAAGCCTTCATCAGTTTCTAAATATTCATACACTCCTTCCTGCAAATGTTCATTTATTGATATTTCTTGGTACTGCAACTTTCCCACTTTAAAATTTGTTTTTGCACATTTATCAAGACCAAATGTTATTCCTATGTAATATGAGAAAGATTTAACCACCTGCTTTTGTGCTTTCAAATCCTCATCTGATGAGCTAAATGGTTTTAAGTTATCCACAAAAAGTAGATGAGAAATCTTTAAGCAAGTTTGTTTTCTGGGAGCTAAATTGTACCAAAAGGCCTAATCTCTTAAGTAAACAGCTTAATGGGTTAAGGGCATGAAAAACAATGGCAACAAAGAATGACCCTGGAATATCCCTATTTGAATTTTTATCTCTGGGATAATAATTTGCCCTTTGTTATGGCTTAATTGCCAAGTGGTTTGCCACTGTTTCATGGACCTGTAATGTTAATTGATTAATGTAGGATGTATCTTTTACATCTGCAAGCACTAATTTATCCATGAATGTGGGATGCTGCCAAATGCTTTTTTCTACTCTAGATATGCCATACTTAGACTCTTCCCCTTTTCACAATTCTCCATTATGGATTTATTTAGTAACAAATGATCCTTTGCTCCATATGAATTTATTTTGTTACCGTTTTGTTCTATTGCCATGATTGAGTTTTTTTCTAACCAACTATAACCTCTGTCTGCATCAGTTCCAGTACATATTTTCTACATCGTCAGAAGGCAAGTTATTCGTCTATAGTTTTTAGGATAGCTTACAGATTTACTCTTAAAGATGAATATCGTTTTTCCTGTTATTAACTAGGTTGGTGTGGCATGTAAAGATGTTAACACTTTTAACCAGAAGTTAGGTAATGGATCTGGTCCTGGGGGGTTTCCATTTAGGAGCTTTTCTGAATTTTGTTTCAATTTCTCTGGCTGTTACTTCATCCCATTTCACATCCTGTATATTTGAACTCCTTATGTTTCATTTAATGTTCCTATCCATTCAGTATCTTTGTTATGTTCCACAGGGTCTTCATAGATACTTCTCCAAAATGTGTCTATTTCTTCTTTTTTATTGGTGTTTCTATTCCTTTTACTTTGTTTCCCAGTTCTCTGTAAAACACTTTGGGTCTTCAATGAATTGCTTATGTTGACCTTTTCCTTTATATTTATGTGCATATCTTCTAAGTTTTTCTGCCTGTGCTCATATGTTTAGTTTATTTGCAGTAGTGTAGGATAGATCCTGGTCTGTTCTGATACTGTGCATTGCTTTTATCACCTCTATCTTTCTAAGTATTTTTTTTATCTGTTTCCTCTTCTATATTCTTCTAAGAGTGACACCTCTTGTCTTAATTGCTTTACAGTTTACTCTATTTAATGCTTCCGTGATAGCGCTGATTTCTCCCCTTCATTTTTTGGTACTTTTCCCTTAAACCATTTCCACTTGATGCCTTTGCCTGTATTTCTCTTCAAATATCTTTGGAGCTACTTTTTTTTTTCAAAACAATTTTATTGATTTTAATACATTCAAAATTGTAAACAATCGCATAAAATCATAGTAAAAACTGTAACATGAAACTTTAACATATATAAATTACATTATATAAATTACATGTTTGATATAAACCAAACTAACAGAAATGAACCAACTAAAGTATTTATATAGACATCCATTAATATATTTACAGTGTGTTATTGATATCTGATTATAATGCATATTGTCATTATGAAAGAAACAAACTAATGTAATTTGTTATAGAGATTTGTTCTTCTTCAACAAGTTTTGCAGATTAACCCACAATTGAAGATTGTATTTTTTTTGGTTGTCCTTGAGCATATAGTTTTTAATTGCAGTTGGCATACAACATTTAACAGATTCTTGAAATCAGAAAAGGAAGGAGGAGATTCTGAAATCCAATTTTTTGTTATGGTCTTCCTGGCTACTGCAAGTATTGCCCATAATAGTGGATACTTTATTTTTCTGACACATTGTGGAATTGGAGTATTAAATATCACCAGAGATGTATTTAATGTGAAATTGTCTGAATAAAGTACCTGTAGTAAATTATTTCCCCCCCAGAAAGTATTTAAAGTATGACATTCGTAAAACATATGTGCCCAGTTTATGTCTATATTTGATTTACATTTATTACAAATATTTTGTTTTTTGTTTATTTTATCCATTAATTGAGGAGTGTAGAATGATCTGTTTATATATCTCCAGGTATATAATTTCCAATTCAAAGATAAAGTAGTTTTCCCTGCTGATTGTAATGTGTTTGCTTTGTCTAAATTGGTAGGAAGATTATTATTGATAGAGTAAAAATAGTTCCAGAAGTTCTGTGGACATCTGAACATTTCTTCCCTTATAGTTCTATAAATAAAAGAAAATTTGCCAGAACATGTATGTTTATAAAGTAAGATTGATTGAAAATGGTATAGCAGAATACTGGATTCATGTTTAGTGATTGATGAGATCAATTCTAATTTAGTAGCTACAGTAAGTAAAAGTGTTTGCATATCCAGCCACATTGTATTGTCTATTTTGATATTCCTGTATTATGTATTCAACTGATTTGGTTTTATATCCTGATGTTAGTTGGAATCAAAACTTAAGATCATTATGTTTAAATATGGTAATTTTATTTATGTCTGAGGTTATAAAGGATTCTTGTGTGAAAGCTATGGGGAATAACAAAAAGAAGCATTCTTTGTATCTGGGGTGTTTATATATAACATTTTTAAAATTTGGTATAATATTATGAATGTAGCTAGTAGTATGATTGAGAGTTATGTGTATAGTGAAATAATCTTTTAGGATCCATAAAAATGGGTTATTTATTATTTCTAATTTGTGTGTAGATAGTCTGGAAATTAGCTGTAAAGCTGATGAAACCCATAACAGTTTCCACTTAGCTGAGTATGTAGTATCTAAAAGTTGAGTAATTGTTTTGATTATTGAGGAAATAGAGTAAAGGTTTAGATCTGGGAATGCTATCCCACCATTGTTCCAGCTGTTTTGATGTTGATTAATTTATATTCTTGTTTTTTTCCTGGACCAAAAGAATTTTAATATTAAAGAATTTAACTTATTAGTAATTTTTTTTGAGGGGAGTTTTTGAATGGATTGTATAATATATAATATTTTGGGTAGAATAATCATTTTAATAATAATTAATCTTTCTTCTGTAGAGAAAGTTATTGTATTCCATTTTAAAAATAGGTTTTTAATATTTCAAAACACTTATTATAATTTAATTGTATTATTGTTTTGATGTTTTTAGCTATAATTATTCCTAAATAAGTAATTTGATCTGTACTAGTTAACTGCTTAGAGTTATAGTTAGATTTGTTATTTGTATTTGAGTGTATGGGTAAAATTTAGGTTTTGTTGTCATTAAAAGACAGCCCAGTCATCATTTGAAAAATCTTAATTGAATCAAACAGGGCTGATATTGAAGAACCATTTCCTTTTGTAGAGATGAGAACATCATCTGCGAATAATTGAATTTTAGCTGTTATATTGATTTTAAGCTCTAAACCCTCTATTTTATTACTATTCCTAATATCGTTAGCCCACAGTTCCATTATCATTGTAAACAACAATGGAGATGGTGGGCAGCCTTGCTTGGTACCTTTTATGATTATTATTCCTAATATCCTTAGCCCACAGTTCCATTATCATTGTAAACAACAATGGAGATAGTGGGCAGCCTTGCTTGGTACCTTTTATGATTATTATTCCTAATATCATTAGCCCACGGTTCCATTATCATTGTAAACAACAATGGTGATAGTGGGCAGCCTTGCTTGGTACCTTTTATGATTATTATTCCTAATAGCATTAGCCCACGGTTCCATTATCATTGTAAACAACAATGGTGATAGTGGGCAGCCTTGCTTGGTACCTTTTATGATTATTATTCCTAATATCATTAGCCCATGGTTCCATTATCATTGTAAACAACAATGGTGATAGTGGGCAGCCTTGCTTGGTACCTTTTATGATTATTATTCCTAATATCATTAGCCCATGGTTCCATTAACACTGTAAACAACAATGGAGATAGTGGGCAGCCTTACTGGTACCTTTTATGATTATTATTCCTAATATCATTAGCCCATGGTTCCATTATCATTGTAAATAACAATGGAGATAGTGGGCAGCCTTGCTTGGTACCTTTTATGATTATTATTCCTAATATCATTAGCCCATGGTTCCATTATCATTGTAAACAACAATAGAGATAGTGGGCGGCCTTGCTTGGTACTTTTTATGATTATTATTCCTAATATCATTAGCCCACGGTTCCATTATCATTGTAAACAACAATGGAGATAGTGGGCAGCCTTGCTTGGTACCTTTTATGATTATTATTCCTAATATCGTTAGCCCACGGTTCCATTATCATTGTAAACAACAATGGAGATAGTGGGCAGCCTTGCTTGGTACCTTTTAAGATTATTATTCCTAATATCGTTAGCCCACGGTTCCATTATCATTGTAAACAACAATGGAGATACTGGGCAGCCTTGCTTGGTACCTTTTATGATTATTATTCCTAATATCATTAGCCCACGGTTCCATTATCATTGTGAACAACAATGGAGATGGTGGGCAGCCTTGCTTGGTACCTTTTATGATTATTATTCCTAATATCGTTAGCCCACGGTTCCATTATCATTGTAAACAACAATGGTGATAGTGGGCAGCCTTGCTTGGTACCTTTTATGATTATTATTCCTAATAGCATTAGCCCACGGTTCCATTATCATTGTAAACAACAATGGTGATAGTGGGCAGCCTTGCTTGGTACCTTTTATGATTATTATTCCTAATATCATTAGCCCATGGTTCCATTATCATTGTAAACAACAATGGTGATAGTGGTCAGCCTTGCTTGGTACCTTTTATGATTATTATTCCTAATATCGTTAGCCCATGGTTCCATTAACACTGTAAACAACAATGGAGATAGTGGGCAGCCTTACTGCTACCTTTTATGATTATTATTCCTAATATCATTAGCCCATGGTTCCATTATCATTGTAAACAACAATGGAGATAGTGGGCAGCCTTGCTTGGTACCTTTTATGATTATTATTCATAATATCATTAGTCCATGGTTCCATTATCATTGTAAACAACAATGGAGATAGTGGGCGGCCTTGCTTGGTACTTTTTATGATTATTATTCCTAATATCATTAGCCCACGGTTCCATTATCATTGTAAACAACAAAGGAGATAGTGGGCAGCCTTGCTTGGTACCTTTTATGATTATTATTCCTAATATCGTTAGCCCACGGTCCCATTATCATTGTAAACAACAATGGAGATAGTGGGCAGCCTTGCTTGGTACCTTTTATGATTATTATTCCTAATATTGTTAGCCCACAGTTCCATTATCATTGTAAACAACAATGGAGATACTGGGCAGCCTTGCTTGGTACCTTTTATGATTATTATTCCTAATATCATTAGCCCACAGTTCCATTATCATTGTGAACAACAATGGAGATGGTGGGCAGCCTTGCTTGGTACCTTTTATGATTATTATTCCTAATATCATTAGCCCACGGTTCCATTATCATTGTAAACAACAATGGAGATAGTGGGCAGCCTTGCTTGGTACCTTTTATGATTATTATCCCTAATATCATTAACCCACAGTTCCATTATCATTGTAAACAACAATGGAGATAGTGGGCAGCCTTGCTTGGTACCTTTTATGATTATTATTCCTAATATCATTAGCCCACGGTTCCATTATCATTGTAAACAACAATGGAGATAGTGGGCAGCCTTGCTTGGTACCTTTTATAATTATTATTCCTAATATCATTAGCCCACGGTTCCATTATCATTGTAAACAATGGAGATAGTGGGCAGCCTTGCTTGGTACCTTTTATGATTATTATTCCTAATATCGTTAGCCCACGGTTCCATTATCATTGTAAACAACAATGGAGATAGTGGGCAGCCTAGCTTGGTACCTTTTATGATTATTATTCCTAATATCATTAGCCCACGGTTCCATTATCATTGTAAACAACAATGGAGATAGTGGGCAGCCTTGCTTGGTACCTTTTATGATTATTATTCCTAATATCGTTAGCCCACGGTTCCATTATCATTGTAAACAACAATGGAGATAGTGGGCAGCCTTGCTTGGTACCTTTTGTGATTATTATTCCTAATATCGTTAGCCCATAGTTCCATTTTCATTGTAAACAACAATGGAGATAGTGGGCAGCCTTGCTTGCTACCTTTTATGACTATTATTCCTAATATTGTTAGCCCACGGTTCCATTATCATTGTAAACAACAACGGAGATAGTGGGCAGCCTTGCTTGGTACCTCTTATGATTATTATTCCTAATATCGTTAGCCCACAGTTCCATTATCATTGTAAACAACAATGGAGATACTGGGCAGCCTTGCTTGGTACATTTTGTGATTATTATTCCTAATATCGTTAGCCCACAGTTCCATTATCATTGTAAACAACAATGGAGATAGTGGGCAGGCTTGCTTGGTACCTTTTATGATTATTATTCCTAATATCATTAGCCCACAGTTCCATTATCATTGTAAATAACAATGGAGATAGTGGGCAGCCTTGCTTGGTCCCTTTTATGATTATTATTCCTAATATCATTAGCCCACGGTTCCATTATCATTGTAAACAACAATGGAGATAGTGGGCGGCCTTGCTTGGTACCTTTTATGATTATTATTCCTAATATCATTAGCCCATGGTTCCATTATCATTGTAAACAATGGAGATAGTGGGCAGCCTTGCTCTGTACCTTTTGTGATTATTATTCCTAATATCGTTAGCCCACGGTTCCATTATCATTGTAAACAACAATGGAGATAGTGGGCAGCCTTGCTTGGTAGCTTTTATGATTATTATTCCTAATATCGTTAGCCTACAGTTCCATTATCATTGTAAACAACAATGGAGATAGTGGGCAGCCTTGCTTGGTACCTTTTATGATTATTATTCCTAATATCATTAGCCCACGGTTCCATTATCATTGTGAACAACAATGGAGATGGTGGGCAGCCTTGCTTGGTACCTTTTATGATTATTATTCCTAATATCGTTAGCCCACAGTTCCATTATCATTGTAAACAATGGAGATAGTGGGCAGCCTTGCTTGGTACCTTTTATGGTTATTATTCCTAATATCACTAGCCCACGGTTCCATTATCATTGTAAACAATGGAGATAGTGGGCAGCCTTGCTTGGTACCTTTTATGATTATTATTCCTAATATCGTTAGCCCACAGTTCCATTATCATTGTAAACAACAATGGAGATAGTGGGCAGCCTTGCTTGGTACTTTTTATGATTATTATTCCTAATATCATTAGCCCACAGTTCCATTATCATTGTAAACAACAATGGAGATAGTGGGCAGCCTTGCTTGGTCCCTTTTATGATTATTATTCCTAATATCATTAGCCCACGGTTCCATTATCATTGTAAACAATGGAGATAGTGGGCAGCCTTGCTTGGTACCTTTTATGATTATTATTCCTAATATCGTTAGCCCACGGTTCCATTATCATTGTAAACAACAATGGAGATAGTGGGCAGCCTTGCTTGGTACCTTTTATGATTATTATTCCTAATATCATTAGCCCACAGTTCCGTTATCATTGTAAACAACAATGGAGATAGTGGGCAGCCTTGCTTGGTCCCTTTTATGATTATTATTCCTAATATCATTAGCCCATGGTTCCATTATCATTGTAAACAACAATGGGGATAGTGGGCAGCCTTGCTTGGTACCTTTTATGATTATTATTCCTAATATCATTAGCCCACAGTTCCATTATCATTGTAAACAACAATGGAGATAGTGGGCAGCCTTGCTCGGTACCTTTTGTGATTATTATTCCTAATATCGTTAGCCCACAGTTCCATTATCATTGTAAACAACAATGGAGATAGTGGGCAGCCTTGCTTGGTCCCTTTTATGATTATTATTCCTAATATCGTTAGCCCACAGTTCCATTATCATTGTAAACAACAATGGGGATAGTGGGCAGTCTTGCTTGGTACGTTTTATGATTATTATTCCTAATATCGTTAGCCCACAGTTCCATTATCATTGTAAACAACAATGGAGATAGTGGGCAGCCTTGCTGGGTACCTTTTATGATTATTATTCCTAATATCGTTAGCCCACGGTTCCATTATCATTGTAAACAACAATGGAGATATTGGGCAGCCTTGCTGGGTACCTTTTATGATTATTATTCCTAATATCGTTAGCCAACGGTTCCATTATCATTGTAAACAAAAATAGAGATAGTGGGCAGCCTTGCTTGGTACCTTTTATGATTATTATTCCTAATATCGTTAGCCCACGGTTCCATTATCATTGTAAACAATGGAGATAGTGGGCAGCCTTGCTTGGTACCTTTTATGATTATTATTCCTAATATCATTAGCCCACGGTTCCATTATCATTGTAAACAACAATGGAGATATTGGGCAGCCTTGCTGGGTACCTTTTATGATTATTATTCCTAATATCATTAGCCCACGGTTCCATTATCATTGTAAACAATGGAGATACTGGGCAGCCTTGCTTGGTACCTTTTATGATTATTATTCCTAATATCGTTAGCCCACGGTTCCATTATCATTGTAAACAACAATGGAGATATTGGGCAGCCTTGCTGGGTACCTTTTATGATTATTATTCCTAATATCATTAGCCCACGGTTCCATTATCATTGTAAACAATGGCGATAGTGGGCAGCCTTGCTTGGTACCTTTTATGATTATTATTCCTAATATCGTTAGCCCACGGTTCCATTATCATTGTAAACAACAACAGAGATAGTGGGCAGCCTTGCTTGGTACCTTTTATGATAGGAATTTTATTTGAAGCAAATGTACCATCATACAAGTGTTTTAGTAGATTAACAAAATTGTATGAAAAATTTAAACACTCCAATAATGTGAACAAGTAATCCCAATTAATTGAGTCAAAAGTGGCGTTTTCTTCAAACAAGGATATATACAGTCAGAAACAGATATGAACTATGAACCTATGTATATGATATAGAAGATGGAGAGATATTTGTCTAAATCATTCAAATGAATCTCTCAAAATTCCTCTCAATGTAACACATACTGTCTTATATAGAAATGTAATATTCTACTAAAAACATTAAACAAGTGATAATATAGCACTAAGCAGTCCAAAATTGCCCTGTCCCAGTGTTCTCACCATAGTAATCCAGTAAATAAAACAGATTCACATTTCATCCTTTGAGAGAAGTGGACAAACTTGTCTTACAAATCCTGGAAAAATGTACTAATAAGTATTATACCATGACCCCCCCCAAAACGTGCACGCTGATTGGCCAGCGTGCCCGTTGTAAATCGAGTTATACTAATGGAAAAAGGTCTGGTTGCCCGGACTTTTTTCCATTAGTATAACTCGTTTTTTTAAAACACTGTCTCGCTATGTTAAATGGGTTTAACATAGCGAGACAGCTTTAAAATAAGCAACGGAGATCTCCGTTGCTTATTTTAAAGCTGTCTCGCTATGTTAAACCCATTTAACATATCCAGACAGTGTTTAAAACGGAGAGCAAGATCTCCGTTGCTTTTTTAAGCTATGTTAAATGAGTTTAACATAGCGAGACAGTTTTAAAATAAGCAACGGACATCTCCGTTGCTTATTTTAAAACTGTCTCGCTATGTTAAAATCATTTAACATAGCGAAACACTAAAAAAAAAGCAACGGAGCTCTTGCTTTCTCCGTGCTTTTGCTCAGCTCTGATGTACTGCGAGGCGCAGTACATCAGAACTGCCGCGGATGCCAGACATCTGCAGAAGGGCGGTAAACAGGCATTATACTATGCCATTATTTAAGAAAAGTAATAGTTTCTTTTCTTAAATAATGTCATGGTATAATAGCAATAACCACGCCTGGGTGTGGGTAATGCTAAATTTACCCACGGTTGGCTTTGTTTGGTCCCTCGGGACCAAACCACGCCAACCGTGGGTAAATTTAGCATTACCCACACCCAGGCGTGGGTTATTGCTATATAATACTGTCCACACATATTCAAGTTTTAAGTAACACAACAGTGAGTCTCATAAATCACTTTATGTTCATCTGTCCATGTATACCATAACACAAGCATCAAGAGGTCAGCTCTCATTAATGAATAGTAATTTTTATGTACAATAAGTCTAGTATATCTAAAATAAACCTTTAAAATAGGATGCGGATGACCAGTATACTTTGCAGAAGGAATACTACCCTTAGAGATAAAAAGGACACTTACGTAACTGCATTTTCCAAAAACACATGTAATAACAGATGAATGGATTGATGAGTGGATATAGGCAAAAGCCTCTAGGTATTGGTGCAGATAAAAAAAAAATCTTAAAAAATAGAAAATATTTAGATTAGTGAATGTTATATATAAAATGAAGCGTGCAATGAGGAACCTTACTACCAGTATCTATTATCTTTGCTTTGATGATGTACAGTTGGCTTCTTGCTGGACATTAGTATTTTATTTTATCTAGTAACAGTAAAATAGCCCAAGTCTCACTGACCCTAATGGATGTTTTGGAATGTTGTCTAGTCTTCTCTGCATTGATTTACAATTTACAATTCCTCTAAAGTCTGTGTAAAAGCATAAAGGTATTATAAACAGGTATGGTTATTGTCTCAGAAATGTATGATTCACCAGAAAACAATAGGTATTCATAAGCTAAACATGGATTACCAAATCCACCGTTCTACTTTAATAAAGTTTTTTGTACGTGTCAATATCAAACTTCAGTTGGCTGATCACACCTGACTGTAGCTTTACATGAAAATCCTGATGAAGTACAGCCTAGCACTCAGCATTGCCCTCGGGCCTCTGTGTTAAATATTGTTTTACTCTCTGCTTTTCTGTGTTAAATATTGTTTTACTCTCTGCTTTTCTGTGTTAAATATTGTTTTACTCTCTGCTTTTCTGTGTCAAATATTGTTTTACTCTCTGCTTTTCTGTGTCAAATATTGTTTTACTCTCTGCTTTTCTGTGTTAAATATTGTTTTATCTCTGCTTTTCTGTGTCAAACATTGTTTTACTCTCTGCTTTTCTGTGTCAAATATTGTTTTACTCTCTGCTTTTCTGTGTTAAATATTGTTTTACTCTCTGCTTTTCTGTGTGAAATATTGTTTTACTCTCTGCTTTTCTGTGTCAAATATTGTTTTACTCTCTGCTTTTCTGTGTCAAATATTGTTTTACTCTCTGCTTTTCTGTGTTAAATATTGTTTTACTCTCTGCTTTTCTGTGTTAAATATTGTTTTACTCTCTGCTTTTCTGTGTTAAATATTGTTTTACTCTCTGCTTCAGAATTTATATCTGCTCTTTTCAGGCATCTGCACACACTGTACACAAATCCCTCCAATCAAAATATTTACACAGGCAAAGAAATCACACAGCTGCTTTGGATGAATTGACAAGCAATATCACAATGACTTAAAAATGGAACAATGTAGTATAAGCAGTTTTAAGAGTCTAACAGAAAGAAAATGAAAACCACCTTCGGCAGTTATTGTTCTTCTTTATCTTGCTTCTCCTATCCATCACGGGCTGTGCCCCAGGAGAGCTCACTCCCAATGTCATGCTTACTTCTCCTATACATCACGGGCTGTGCCCTGGGAGAGCTCACTCCCAGTGTCATGCTTGCTTCTCCTGTCCATCATGGGCTGTGCCCCGGGAGAGCTCACTCCCCAGTGTCATGCTTGCTTCTCCTATCCATCATGGGCTGTGCCCCGGGAGAGCTCACTCCCAGTGTCATGCTTGCTTCTCCTATCCATCACGGGCTGTGCCCCAGGAGAGCTCACTCCCAATGTCATGCTTGCTTCTCCTATACATCACGGGCTGTGCCCTGGGAGAGCTCACTCCCAGTGTCATGCTTGCTTCTCCTGTCCATCATGGGCTGTGCCCCGGGAGAGCTCACTCCCAGTGTCATGCTTGCTTCTCCTATCCATCATGGGCTGTGCCCCGGGAGAGCTCACTCCCAGTGTCATGCTTGCTTCTCCTATCCATCATGGGCTGTGCCCCGGGAGAGCTCACTCCCAGTGTCATGCTTGCTTCTCCTATCCATCATGGGCTGTGCCCCGGAGAGCTCACTCCCAGTGTCATGCTTGCTTCTCCTATCCATCATGGGCTGTGCCCCGGGAGAGCTCACTCCCAGTGTCATGCTTGCTTCTCCCATACATCATGGGCTGTGCCCCGGGAGAGCTCACTCCCCAGTGTCATGCTTGCTTCTCCTATACACCATGGGCTGTGCCCCGAGAGAGCTCACCCCCCCAGTGTCATGCTTGCTTCTCCCATACATCATTGTCTGGGCCCCGGGAGAGCTCACTCCCCAGTGTCATGCTTGCTTCTCCCATACATCATGGGCTGTGCCCCGAGAGAGCTCACTCCCCAGTGTAATGCTTGCTTCTCCTATCCATCATGGGCTGTGCCCCGGGAGAGCTCACTCCCCAGTGTCATGCTTGCTTCTCCCATACATCATGGGCTGTGCCCCAGGAGAGCTCACTCCCCAGTGTCATGCTTGCTTCTCCTACACACCATGGGCTGTGCCCCGGGAGAGCTCACTCCCCAGTGTCATGCTTGCTTCTCCTACACATCATGGGCTGTGCCCTGGGAGAGCTCACTCCCAGTGTCATGCTTGCTTCTCCTAAACATCATGGGCTGTGCCCCGGGAGAGCTCACTCCCAGTGTCATGCTTGCTTCTCCTATCCATCATGGGCTGTGCCCCGGGAGAGCTCACTCCCAGTGTCATGCTTGCTTCTCCTATCCATCATGGGCTGTGCCCCGGGAGAGCTCACTCCCAGTGTCATGCTTGCTTCTCCTATCCATCACGGGCTGTGCCCTGGGAGAGCTCACTCCCAGTGTCATGCTTGCTTCTCCTATCCATCACGGGCTGTGCCCCGGGAGAGCTCACTCCCAGTGTCATGCTTGCTTCTCCTATCCATCACGGGCTGTGCCCTGGGAGAGCTCACTTCCAGTGTCATGCTTGCTTCTCCTATCCATCACGGGCTGTGCCCCGGGAGAGCTCACTCCCAGTGTCATGCTTGCTTCTCCTATCCATCACGGGCTGTGCCCCGGGAGAGCTCACTCCCAGTGTCATGCTTGCTTCTCCTATCCATCACGGGCTGTGCCCCGGGAGAGCTCACTTCCAGTGTCATGCTTGCTTCTCCTATCCATCACGGGCTGTGCCCCGGGAGAGCTCACTCCCAGTGTCATGCTTGCTTCTCCTATCCATCACGGGCTGTGCCCGGGAGAGCTCACTCCCAGTGTCATGCTTGCTTCTCCTATCCATCACGGGCTGTGCCCCGGGAGAGCTCACTCCCAGTGTCATACTTGCTTCTCCTATCCATCACGGGCTGTGCCCCGGGAGAGCTCACTCCCAGTGTCATGCTTGCTTCTCCTATCCATCACGGGCTGTGCCCCGGGAGAGCTCACTCCCAGTGTCATGCTTGCTTCTCCTATCCATCACGGGCTGTGCCCCGGGAGAGCTCACTCCCAGTGTCATGCTTGCTTCTCCTATCCATCATGGGCTGTGCCCCGGGAGAGCTCACTCCCAGTGTCATGCTTGCTTCTCCTATCCATCATGAGCTGTGCCCCGGGAGAGCTCACTCCCAGTGTCATGCTTGCTTCTCCTATCCATCATGGGCTGTGCCCCGGGAGAGCTCACTCTCTCCTATCCATCATGGGCTGTGCCCCGGGAGAGCTCACTCCCCAGTGGCATGCTTGCTTCTCCTATCCATCATGGGCTGTGCCCCGGGAGAGCTCACTCCCAGTGTCATGCTTGCTTCTCCCATACATCATGGGCTGTGCCCTGGGAGAGCTCACTCCCCAGTGTCATGCTTGCTTCTCCTATACACCATGGGCTGTGCCCCGGGAGAGCTCACCCCCCAGTGTCATGCTTGCTTCTTCCACACATCATGGGCTGTGCCCCGGGAGAGCTCACTCCCAGTGTCATGCTTGTTTCTCATATACATCATGGGCTGTACCCCGGGAGAGCTCACTCCCCAGTGTCATGCTTGCTTCTCCTACACACCATGGGCTGTGCCCCGGGAGAGCTCCCTCCCCAGTGTCATGCTTGCTTCTCCTATCCATCATGGGCTGTGCCCCGGGAGAGCTCACTCCCAGTGTCATGCTTGCTTCTCCTATCCATCATGGGCTGTGCCCCGGGAGAGCTCACTCCCAGTGTCATGCTTGCTTCTCATATCCATCATGGGCTGTGCCCTGGGAGAGCTCACTCCCAGTGTCATGCTTGCTTCTCCTATCCATCATGGGCTGTGCCCCGGGAGAGCTCACTCCCCAGTGTCATGCTTGCTTCTCCTATACACCATGGGCTGTGCCCCGGGAGAGCTCACTCCCCAGTGTCATGCTTGCTTCTCCTATACACCATGGGCTGTGCCCCAGGAGAGCTCACTCCCCAGTGTCATGCTTGCTTCTCCTATCCATCATGGGCTGTACCCCGGGAGAGCTCACTCCCCAGTGTCATGCTTGCTTCTCCTATACACCATGGGCTGTGCTCCGTCAGAGCTCACTCCCAGTGTCATGCTTGCTTCTCCTATCCATCATGGGCTGTGCCCCAGGAGAGCTCACTCCCAGTGTCATGCTTGCTTCTCCTATCCATCATGGGCTGTGCCCCGGGAGAGCTCACTCCCAGTGTCATGCTTGCTTCTCCTATCCATCATGGGCTGTGCCCTGGGAGAGCTCACTCCCCAGTGTCATGCTTGCTTCTCCTATCCATCATGGGCTGTGCCCCGGGAGAGCTCACTCCCAGTGTCATGCTTGCTCCTCCTATACATCACGGGCTGTGCCCCGGGAGAGCTCACTCCCAGTGTCATGCTTGCTTCTCCTATCCATCACGGGCTGTGCCCCGGGAGAGCTCACTCCCAGTGTCATGCTTGCTTCTCCTATCCATCATGGGCTGTGCCCCGGGAGAGCTCACTCCTCAGTGTCATGCTTGCTTCTCCTACACATCATGGGCTGTGCCCCGGGAGAGCTCACTCCCCAGTGTCATGCTTGCTTCTCCTATCCATCATGGGCTGTGCCCCGGGAGAGCTCACTCCCAGTGTCATGCTTGCTTCTCCTATACATCATGGGCTGTGCCCCGGGAGAGCTCACTCCCCAGCGTCATGCTTGCTTCTCCTATACATCATGGGCTGTGCCCTGGGAGAGCTCACTCCCCAGCGTCATGCTTGCTTCTCCTATACATCATGGGCTGTGCCCTGGGAGAGCTCACTCCCCAGTGTCATGCTTGCTTCTCCTATACATCATGGGCTGTGCCCTGGGAGAGCTCACTCCCCAGTGTCATGCTTGCTTCTCCTATCCATCATGGGCTGTGCCCCGGGAGAGCTCACTCCCCAGTGTCATGCTTGCTTCTCCTATCCATCATGGGCTGTGCCCCGGAGAGCTCACTCCCCAGTGTCATGCTTGCTTCTCCTATCCATCATGGGCTGTGCCCCGGGAGAGCTCACTCCCCAGTGTCATGCTTGCTTCTCCTATCCATCATGGGCTGTGCCCCGGGAGAGCTCACTCCCCAGTGTCAGGCTTGCTTCTCCCATACATCATGGGCTGTGCCCCGGGAGAGCTCACTCCCCAGTGTCAGGCTTGCTACTCCTATACATCATGGGCTGTGCCCCAGGAGAGCTCACTCCCCAGTGTCAGACTTGCTTCTCCTATCCATCATGGGCTGTGCCCCGGGAGAGCTCACTCCCAGTGTCATGCTTGCTTCTCCTACACATCATGGGCTGTGCCCCGGGAGAGCTCACTCCCCAGTGTCATGCTTGCTTCTCCCATACATCACGGGCTGTGCCCCGGGAGAGCTCACTCCCAGTGTCATGCTTGCTTCTCCTATCCATCATGGGCTGTGCCCCGGGAGAGCTCACTCCCAGTGTCATGCTTGCTTCTCCTATACATCATGGACTGTGCCCCGGAGAGCTCACTCCCAGTGTCATGCTTGCTTCTCCTATCCATCATGGGCTGTGCCCTGGGAGAGCTCACTCCCAGTGTCATGCTTGCTTCTCCTATCCATCATGGGCTGTGCCCCGGGAGAGCTCACTCCCAGTGTCATGCTTGCTTCTCCTATCCATCATGGGCTGTGCCCCGGGAGAGCTCACTCCCAGTGTCATGCTTGCTTCTCCTACACACCATGGGCTGTGCCCCGGGAGAGCTCACTCCCCAGTGTCATGCTTGCTTCTCCTATCCATCATGGGCTGTGCCCCGGGAGAGCTCACTCCCAGTGTCATGCTTGCTTCTCCTGTACATCATGGGCTGTGCCCCAGGAGAGCTCACTCCCAGTATTATGCTTGCTTCTCCTATCCATCATGGGCTGTGCCCCGGGAGAGCTCACTCCCCAGTGTCATGTTTGCTTCTCCTATACATCATGGGCTGTGCCCCGGGAGAGCTCACTCCCAGTGTCATGCTTGCTTCTGCTATCCATCATGGGCTGTGCCCCGGGAGAGCTCACTCCCAGTGTCATGCTTGCTTCTCCTATCCATCATGGGCTGTGCCCCGGGAGAGCTCACTCCCAGTGTCATGCTTGCTTTTCCTACACATCATGGGCTGTGCCCAGGAGAGCTCACTCCCAGTGTCATGCTTGCTTCTCCTATACATCATGGGCTGTGCCCCGGGAGAGCTCACTCCCAGTGTCATGCTTGCTTCTCCTATACATCATGGGCTGTGCCCCAGGAGAGCTCACTCCCAGTGTCATGCTTGCTTCTCCTATCCATCATGGGCTGTGCCCCGGGAGAGCTCACTCCCAGTGTCATGCTTGCTTCTCCTATCCATCATGGGCTGTGCCCCGGAGAGCTCACTCCCCAGTGTCATGCTTGCTTCTCCTATCCATCATGGGCTGTGCCCCGGGAGAGCTCACTCCCCAGTGTCATGCTTGCTTCTCCTATCCATCATGGGCTGTGCCCCGGGAGAGCTCACTCCCCAGTGTCATGCTTGCTTCTCCCATACATCATGGGCTGTGCCCCAGGAGAGCTCACTCCCCAGTGTCATGCTTGCTTCTCCTATCCATCATGGGCTGTGCCCCGGGAGAGCTCACTCCCAGTGTCATGCTTGCTTCTCCTATCCATCATGGGCTGTGCCCCAGGAGAGCTCACTCCCAGTGTCATGCTTGCTTCTCCTATCCATCATGGGCTGTGCCCCGGGAGAGCTCACTCCCAGTGTCATGCTTGCTTCTCCTATCCATCTTGGGCTGTGCCCTAGGAGAGCTCACTCCTCAGTGTCATGCTTGCTTCTCCTATCCATCATGGGCTGTGCCCCGGGAGAGCTCACTCCCAGTGTCATGTTTGCTTCTCCTACACATCATGGGCTGTGCCTGGGAGAGCTCACTCCCAGTGTCATGCTTGCTCCTCCTATACATCATGGGCTGTGCCCGGGAGAGCTCACTCCCAGTGTCATGCTTGCTTCTCCTATCCATCACGGGCTGTGCCCGGGAGAGCTCACTCCCAGTGTCATGCTTGCTTCTCCTATCCATCATGGGCTGTGCCCCGGAGAGCTCACTCCCAGTGTCATGCTTGCTTCTCCTATCCATCATGGGCTGTGCCCGGGCGAGCTCACTCCCAGTGTCATGCTTGCTTCTCCTATCCATCATGGGCTGTGCCCGGGAGAGCTCACTCCCAGTGTCATGCTTGCTTCTCCTACATCATGGGCTGTGCCCCGGAGAGCTCACTCCCAGTGTCATGCTTGCTTCTCCTATCCATCATGGGCTGTGCCCGGGAGAGCTCACTCCCAGTGTCATGCTTGCTTCTCCTATACATCATGGGCTGTGCCCCGGGAGAGCTCACTCCCAGTGTCATGCTTGCTTCTCCTATACATCATGGGCTGTGCCCTGGGAGAGCTCACTCCCAGTGTCATGCTTGCTTCTCCTATCCATCATGGGCTGTGCCCCGGGAGAGCTCACTCCCAGTGTCATGCTTGCTTCTCCTATCCATCATGGGCTGTGCCCCGGGAGAGCTCACTCCCCAGTGTCATGCTTGCTTCTCCTATCCATCATGGGCTGTGCCCGGGAGAGCTCACTCCCCAGTGTCATGCTTGCTTCTCCTATCCATCATGGGCTGTGCCCGGGAGAGCTCACTCCCCAGTGTCATGCTTGCTTCTCCTATCCATCATGGGCTGTGCCCCGGGAGAGCTCACTCCCCAGTGTCATGCTTGCTTCTCCTATCCATCATGGGCTGTGCCCCGGGAGAGCTCACTCCCAGTGTCATGCTTGCTTCTCCTATCCATCATGGGCTGTGCCCCGGAGAGCTCACTCCCCAATGTCATGGTTGCTTCTCCTATCCATCATGGGCTGTGCCCCGGAAGAGCTCACTCCCAGTGTCATGCTTGCTTCTCCTATCCATCATGGGCTGTGCCCCGGGAGAGCTCACTCCCCAGTGTCATGCTTGCTTCTCCTATACATCATGGGCTGTGCCCCGGGAGAGCTCACTCCCAGTGTCATGCTTGCTTCTCCTATCCATCATGGGCTGTGCCCCGGGAGAGCTCACTCCCCAGTGTCATGCTTGCTTCTCCTATCCATAATGGGCTGTGCCCCAGGAGAGCTCACCCACCAGTGTCATGCTTGCTTCTCCCATACATCATGGGCTGTGCCCCGGGAGAGCTCACTCCCAGTGTCATGCTTGCTTCTCCTATCCATCATGGGCTGTGCCCCGGGAGAGCTCACTCCCAGTGTCATGCTTGCTTCTCCTATACATCATGGGCTGTGCCCCGGGAGAGCTCACTCCCAGTGTCATGCTTGCTTCTCCTATACATCATGGGCTGTGCCCGGGAGAGCTTACTCCCAGTGTCATGCTTGCTTCTCCTATCCATCATGGGCTGTGCCCGGAGAGCTCACTCCCAGTGTCATGCTTGCTTCTCCTATCCATCATGGGCTGTGCCCGGGAGAGCTCACTCCCAGTGTCATGCTTGCTTCTCCCATACATCATGGCTGCCCCCGAGAGCTCACTCCCAGTGTCATGCTTGCTTCTCCTATACATCATGGGCTGTGCCCGGGAGAGTTCACTCCCAGTGTCATGCTTGCTTCTCCTATCCGTCATGGGCTGTGCCCCGGGAGAGCTCACTCCCAGTGTCATGCTTGCTTCTCCTATCCATCATGGGCTGTGCCCCGGGAGAGCTCACTCCCAGTGTCATGCTTGCTTCTCCTATCCATCATGGGCTGTGCCCGGAGAGCTCACTCCCAGTGTCATGCTTGCTTCTCCTATCCATCATGGGCTGTGCCCGGAGAGCTCACTCCCAGTGTCATGCTTGCTTCTCCTATCCATCATGGGCTGTGCCCGGGAGAGCTCACTCCCAGTGTCATGCTTGCTTCTCCTATCCATCATGGGCTGTGCCCGGAGAGCTCACTCCCAGTGTCATGCTTGCTTCTCCTATCCATCATGGGCTGTGCCCGGGAGAGCTCACTCCCAGTGTCATGCTTGCTTCTCCTATCCATCATGGGCTGTGCCCGGAGAGCTCACTCCCAGTGTCATGCTTGCTTCTCCTATCCATCATGGGCTGTGCCCGGAGAGCTCACTCCCAGTGTCATGCTTGCTTCTCCTATCCATCATGGGCTGTGCCCGGGAGAGCTCACTCCCAGGGTCATGCTTGCTTCTGCTATCCATCATGGGCTGTGCCCTGGGAGAGCTCACTCCCAGTGTCATGCTTGCTTCTCCTATCCATCATGGGCTGTGCCCCGGGAGCTCACTCCCAGTGTCATGCTTGCTTCTCCTATACATCATGGGCTGTGCCCGGGAGAGCTTACTCCCAGTGTCATGCTTGCTTTTCCTACACATCATGGGCTGTGCCCAGGAGAGCTCACTCCCAGTGTCATGCTTGCTTCTCCTATACATCATGGGCTGTGCCCCGGAGAGCTCACTCCCAGTGTCATGCTTGCTTCTCCTATCCATCATGGTCTCTGCCCCGGAGAGCTCACTCCCAGTGTCATGCATGCTTTTCCTAACCAACATCGGATCTGCCCCGGGAGAGCTCACTCCCAGTGTCATGCTTGCTTCTCCTACCCATCATGGGCTGTGCCCCGGAGAGCTCACTCCCAGTGTAATGCATGCTTCTCCTATCCATCATGGGCTGTGCCCGGAGAGCTCACTCCCAGTGTCATGCTTGCTTCTCCTATCCATCATGGGCTGTGCCCGGGAGAGCTCACTCCCAGTGTCATGCTTGCTTCTCCTATCCATCATGGGCTGTGCCCGGAGAGCTCACTCCCAGTGTCATGCTTGCTTCTCCTATCCATCATGGGCTGTGCCCCGAGAGCTCACTCCCAGTGTCATGCTTGCTTCTCCTATCCATCATGGGCTGTGCCCGGAGAGCTCACTCCCAGTGTCATGCTTGCTTCTCCTATCCATCATGGGCTGTGCCCGGAGAGCTCACTCCCAGTGTCATGCTTGCTTCTCCTATCCATCATGGGCTGTGCCCGGGAGAGCTCACTCCCAGTGTCATGCTTGCTTCTCCTATCCATCATGGGCTGTGCCCGGAGAGCTCACTCCCAGTGTCATGCTTGCTTCTCCTATCCATCATGGGCTGTGCCCCGGGAGAGCTCACTCCCAGTGTCATGCTTGCTTCTCCTATCCATCATGGGCTGTGCCCGGAGAGCTCACTCCCAGTGTCATGCTTGCTTCTCCTATACATCATGGGCTGTGCCCGGGAGAGCTCACTCCCAGTGTCATGCTTGCTTCTCCTATCCATCATGGGCTGTGCCCCAGGGGAGCTCACTCCCAGTGTCATGCTTGCTTCTCCTATCCATCATGGGCTGTGCCCGGAGAGCTCACTCCCAGTGTCATGCTTGCTTCTCCTATCCATCATGGGCTGTGCCCGGGAGAGCTCACTCCCAGTGTCATGCTTGCTTCTCCTATCCATCATGGGCTGTGCCCCGGGAGAGCTCACTCCCAGTGTCATGCTTGCTTCTCCTACCCATCATGGGCTGTGCCCCGGAGAGCTCACTCCCAGTGTCATGCTTGCTTCTCCTATCCATCATGGGCTGTGCCCCGGGAGAGCTCACTCCCAGTGTCATGCTTGCTTCTCCTATCCATCATGGGCTGTGCCCCGGGAGAGCTCACTCCCAGTGTCATGCTTGCTTCTCCTATCCATCATGGGCTGTGCCCCGGGAGAGCTCACTCCCAGTGTCATGCTTGCTTCTCCTACACACCATGGGCTGTGCCCCGGGAGAGCTCACTCCCCAGTGTCATGCTTGCTTCTCCTATCCATCATGGGCTGTGCCCCGGGAGAGCTCACTCCCAGTGTCATGCTTGCTTCTCCTATCCATCATGGGCTGTGCCCGGGGAGAGCTCACTCCCAGTGTCATGCTTGCTTCTCCTATCCATCATGGGCTGTGCCCGGAGAGCTCACTCCCAGTGTCATGCTTGCTTCTCCTACCCATCATGGGCTGTGCCCCGGGAGAGCTCACTCCCAGTGTCATGCTTGCTTCTCCTATCCATCATGGGCTGTGCCCCGGGAGAGCTCACTCCCAGTGTCATGCTTGCTTCTCCTATCCATCATGGGCTGTGCCCCGGGAGAGCTCACTCCCCAATGTCATGGTTGCTTCTCCTATCCATCATGGGCTGTGCCCGGAGAGCTCACTCCCAGTGTCATGCTTGCTTCTCTTATCCATCATGGGCTGTGCCCTGGGAGAGCTCACTCCCAGTGTCATGCTTGCTCCTCCTATACATCATGGGCTGTGCCCCAGGAGAGCTCACTCCCCAGTGTCATGTTTGCTTCTCCTATACATCATGGGCTGTGCCCCGGGAGAGCTCACTCCCAGTGTCATGCTTGCTTCTGCTATCCATCATGGGCTGTGCCCCGGGCGAGCTCACTCCCAGTGTCATGCTTGCTTCTCCTATCCATCATGGGCTGTTCCCCGGGAGAGCTCACTCCCAGTGTCATGCTTGCTTCTCCTATACATCATGGGCTGTGCCCCGGGAGAGCTCACTCCCAGTGTAATGCATGCTTCTCCTATCCATCATGGGCTGTGCCCCGGGAGAGCTCACTCCCAGTGTCATGCTTGCTTCTCCTACCCATCATGGGCTGTGCCCCGGAGAGCTCACTCCCAGTGTAATGCATGCTTCTCCTATCCATCATGGGCTGTGCCCGGGAGAGCTCACTCCCAGTGTCATGCTTGCTTCTCCTATCCATCATGGGCTGTGCCCCGGGAGAGCTCACTCCCAGTGTCATGCTTGCTTCTCCTATACATCATGGGCTGTGCCCGGGAGAGCTTACTCCCAGTGTCATGCTTGCTTTTCCTACACATCATGGGCTGTGCCCAGGAGAGCTCACTCCCAGTGTCATGCTTGCTTCTCCTATACATCATGGGCTGTGCCCGGGAGAGCTCACTCCCAGTGTCATGCTTGCTTCTCCTATCCATCATGGGCTGTGCCCCGGGAGAGCTCACTCCCCAGTGTCATGCTTGCTTCTCCTATCCATCATGGGCTGTGCCCCGGGAGAGCTCACTCCCCAGTGTCATGCTTGCTTCTCCTATCCATCATGGGCTGTGCCCCGGGAGAGCTCACTCCCAGTGTCATGCTTGCTTCTCCTATCCATCATGGGCTGTGCCCCAGGAGAGCTCACTCCCAGTGTCATGCTTGCTTCTCCCATACATCATGGGCTGTGCCCTGGGAGCTTACCCAGTGTCATGCTTGCTTCTCCTATACATCATGGACTGTGCCCCGGAGAGCTCACTCCCAGTGTCATGCTTGCTTCTCCTATCCATCATGGGCTGTGCCCCGGGAGAGCTCACTCCCAGTGTCATGCTTGCTTCTCCTATCCATCATGGGCTGTGCCCGGAGAGCTCACTCCCCAGTGTCATGCTTGCTTCTCCTATCCATCATGGGCTGTGCCCGGAGAGCTCACTCCCAGTGTCATGCTTGCTTCTCCTATCCATCATGGGCTGTGCCCCGGAGAGCTCACTCCCAGTGTCATGCTTGCTTCTCCTATCCATCATGGGCTGTGCCCGGAGAGCTCACTCCCAGTGTCATGCTTGCTTCTCCTATCCATCATGGGCTGTGCCCCGGAGAGCTCACTCCCAGTGTCATGCTTGCTTCTCCTACATCATGGGTTGCCCTGGAGAGCTCACTCCCAGTGTCATGCTTGCTTCTCCTATCCATCATGGGCTGTGCCCCGAGAGCTCACTCCCAGTGTCATGCTTGCTTCTCCTATCCATCATGGGCTGTGCCCGGGAGAGCTCACTCCCAGTGTCATGCTTGCTTCTCCTATACATCATGGGCTGTGCCCGGGAGAGCTCACTCCCAGTGTCATGCTTGCTTCTCCTATCCATCATGGGCTGTGCCCCGGGAGAGCTCACTCCCCAGTGTCATGCTTGCTTCTCCTATCCATCATGGGCTGTGCCCCGGGAGAGCTCACTCCCAGTGTCATGCTTGCTTCTCCTATCCATCATGGGCTGTGCCCCGGGAGAGCTCACTCCCAGTGTCATGCTTGCTTCTCCTACCCATCATGGGCTGTGCCCCGGAGAGCTCACTCCCAGTGTCATGCTTGCTTCTCCTATCCATCATGGGCTGTGCCCCGGGAGAGCTCACTCCCAGTGTCATGCTTGCTTCTCCTATCCATCATGGGCTGTGCCCGGAGAGCTCACTCCCAGTGTCATGCTTGCTTCTCCTATCCATCATGGGCTGTGCCCCGGGAGAGCTCACTCCCAGTGTCATGCTTGCTTCTCCTATACATCATGGACTGTGCCCCGGAGAGCTCACTCCCAGTGTCATGCTTGCTTCTCCTATCCATCATGGGCTGTGCCCCGGGAGAGCTCACTCCCAGTGTCATGCTTGCTTCTCCTATCCATCATGGGCTGTGCCCCGGGAGAGCTCACTCCCAGTGTCATGCTTGCTTCTCCTATCCATCATGGGCTGTGCCCCGGGAGAGCTCACTCCCAGTGTCATGCTTGCTTCTCCTATCCATCATGGGCTGTGCCCCGGGAGAGCTCACTCCCAGTGTCATGCTTGCTTCTCCTATCCATCATGGGCTGTGCCCGGGAGAGCTCACTCCCAGTGTCATGCTTGCTTCTCCTATCCATCATGGGCTGTGCCCGGAGAGCTCACTCCCAGTGTCATGCTTGCTTCTCCTATCCATCATGGGCTGTGCCCGGAGAGCTCACTCCCAGTGTCATGCTTGCTTCTCCTATCCATCATGGGCTGTGCCCGGAGAGCTCACTCCCAGTGTCATGCTTGCTTCTCCTATCCATCATGGGCTGTGCCCGGAGAGCTCACTCCCAGTGTCATGCTTGCTTCTCCTATCCATCATGGGCTGTGCCCGGAGAGCTCACTCCCAGTGTCATGCTTGCTTCTCCTATCCATCATGGGCTGTGCCCCGGGAGAGCTCACTCCCAGTGTCATGCTTGCTTCTCCTATCCATCATGGGCTGTGCCCCGGGAGAGCTCACTCCCAGTGTCATGCTTGCTTCTCCTATACATCATGGGCTGTGCCCGGGAGAGCTTACTCCCAGTGTCATGCTTGCTTTTCCTACACATCATGGGCTGTGCCCAGGAGAGCTCAATCCCAGTGTCATGCTTGCTTCTCCTATACATCATGGGCTGTGCCCCGGGAGCTCACTCCCAGTGTCATGCTTGCTTCTCCTATCCATCATGGGCTGTGCCCCGGGAGAGCTCACTCCCAGTGTCATGCTTGCTTCTCCTATCCATCATGGGCTGTGCCCCGGGAGAGCTCACTCCCAGTGTCATGCTTGCTTCTCCTGTACATCATGGGCTGTGCCCCGGGAGAGCTCACTCCCAGTATCATGCTTGCTTCTCCTATCCATCATGGGCTGTGCCCCGGGAGAGCTCACTCCCCAGTGTCATGCTTGCTTCTCCCATACATCATGGGCTGTGCCCCAGGAGAGCTCACTCCCCAGTGTCATGCTTGCTTCTCCTATCCATCATGGGCTGTGCCCCGGGAGAGCTCACTCCCAGTGTCATGCTTGCTTCTCCTATCCATCATGGGCTGTGCCCCGGGAGAGCTCACTCCCCAGTGTCATGCTTGCTTCTCCTATACATCATGGGCTGTGCCCCGGGAGAGCTCACTCCCAGTGTCATGCTTGCTTCTCCTATCCATCATGGGCTGTGCCCGGGAGAGCTCACTCCCAGTGTCATGCTTGCTTCTCCTATCCATCATGGGCTGTGCCCCGGGAGAGCTCACTCCCAGTGTCATGCTTGCTTCTCCTATCCATCATGGGCTGTGCCCTGGGAGAGCTCACTCCCAGTGTCATGCTTGCTTCTCCTATACATCATGGGCTGTGGCCAGGAGAGCTCACTCCCAGTGTCATGCTTGCTTCTCCTATACATCATGGGCTGTGCCCGGGAGAGCTTACTCCCAGTGTCATGCTTGCTTTTCCTACACATCATGGGCTGTGCCCAGGAGAGCTCATTCCCAGTGTCATGCTTGCTTCTGCTATCCATCATGGGCTGTGCCCCGGGCGAGCTCACTCCCAGTGTCATGCTTGCTTCTCCTATCCATCATGGGCTGTGCCCGGGAGAGCTCACTCCCAGTGTCATGCTTGCTTCTCCTATCCATCATGGGCTGTGCCCGGGAGAGCTCACTCCCAGTGTCATGCTTGCTTCTCCTATCCATCATGGGCTGTGCCCGGAGAGCTCACTCCCAGTGTCATGCTTGCTTCTCCTATCCATCATGGGCTGTGCCCGGAGAGCTCACTCCCAGTGTCATGCTTGCTTCTCCTATCCATCATGGGCTGTGCCCCGGGAGAGCTCACTCCCAGTGTCATGCTTGCTTCTCCTATACATCATGGGCTGTGCCCGGAGAGCTCACTCCCAGTGTCATGCTTGCTTCTCCTATCCATCATGGGCTGTGCCCGGAGAGCTCACTCCCAGTGTCATGCTTGCTTCTCCTATCCATCATGGGCTGTGCCCGGAGAGCTCACTCCCAGTGTCATGCTTGCTTCTCCTATCCATCATGGGCTGTGCCCAGGGAGAGCTCACTCCCAGTGTCATGCTTGCTTCTCCTATACATCATGGGCTGTGCCCCGGGAGAGCTCACTCCCAGTGTCATGCTTGCTTCTCCTATCCATCATGGGCTGTGCCCCGGGAGAGCTCACTCCCAGTGTCATGCTTGCTTCTCCTATACATCATGGGCTGTGCCCGGGAGAGCTCACTCCCAGTGTCATGCTTGCTTCTCCTATCCATCATGGGCTGTGCCCCGGGAGAGCTCACTCCCAGTGTCATGCTTGCTTCTCCTATCCATCATGGGCTGTGCCCCGGGAGAGCTCACTCCCAGTGTCATGCTTGCTTCTCCTATACATCATGGGCTGTGCCCAGGAGAGCTCACTCCCAGTGTCATGCTTGCTTCTCCTATCCATCATGGGCTGTGCCCGGGAGAGCTCACTCCCAGTGTCATGCTTGCTTCTCCTATCCGTCATGGGCTGTGCCCGGAGAGCTCACTCCCAGTGTCATGCTTGCTTCTCCTATACATCATGGGCTGTGCCCGGGAGAGCTTACTCCCAGTGTCATGCTTGCTTTTCCTACACATCATGGGCTGTGCCCCGAGAGCTCACTCCCAGTGTCATGCTTGCTTCTCCTATCCATCATGGGCTGTGCCCGGGAGAGCTCACTCCCAGTGTCATGCTTGCTTCTCTTATCCATCATGGGCTGTGCCCGGAGAGCTCACTCCCAGTGTCATGCTTGCTTCTCCTATCCATCATGGGCTGTGCCCTGGGAGAGCTCACTCCCAGTGTCATGCTTGCTTCTCCTATCCATCATGGGCTGTGCCCGGAGAGCTCACTCCCAGTGTCATGCTTGCTTCTCCTATCCATCATGGGCTGTGCCCGGAGAGCTCACTCCCAGTGTCATGCTTGCTTCTCCTATCCATCATGGGCTGTGCCCGGAGAGCTCACTCCCAGTGTCATGCTTGCTTCTCCTATCCATCATGGGCTGTGCCCGGGAGAGCTCACTCCCAGTGTCATGCTTGCTTCTCCTATCCATCATGGGCTGTGCCCCCGGGAGAGCTCACTCCCAGTGTCATGCTTGCTTCTCCTATACATCATGGGCTGTGCCCGGGAGAGCTCACTCCCAGTGTCATGCTTGCTTCTCCTATCCATCATGGGCTGTGCCCGGGAGCTCACTCCCAGTGTCATGCTTGCTTCTCCTATCCATCATGGGCTGTGCCCGGAGAGCTCACTCCCAGTGTCATGCTTGCTTCTCCTATCCATCATGGGCTGTGCCCCGGAGAGCTCACTCCCAGTGTCATGCTTGCTTCTCCTATCCATCATGGGCTGTGCCCGGGAGAGCTCACTCCCAGTGTCATGCTTGCTTCTCCTATCCATCATGGGCTGTGCCCCGGGAGAGCTCACTCCCAGTGTCATGCTTGCTTCTCCTATCCATCATGGGCTGTGCCCGGGAGAGCTCACTCCCAGTGTCATGCTTGCTTCTCCTATCCATCATGGGCTGTGCCCGGAGAGCTCACTCCCAGTGTCATGCTTGCTTCTCCTATCCATCATGGGCTGTGCCCGGGAGAGCTCACTCCCAGTGTCATGCTTGCTTCTCCTATCCATCATGGGCTGTGCCCCGGAGAGCTCACTCCCAGTGTCATGCTTGCTTCTCCTATCCATCATGGGCTGTGCCCGGAGAGCTCACTCCCAGTGTCATGCTTGCTTCTCCTATCCATCATGGGCTGTGCCCGGAGAGCTCACTCCCAGTGTCATGCTTGCTTCTCCTATCCATCATGGGCTGTGCCCCAGGAGAGCTCACTCCCAGTGTCATGCTTGCTTCTCCTATCCATCATGGGCTGTGCCCGAGAGCTCACTCCCAGTGTCATGCTTGCTTCTCCTATCCATCATGGGCTGTGCCCGGAGAGCTCACTCCCAGTGTCATGCTTGCTTCTCCTATACATCATGGGCTGTGCCCCGGAGAGCTCACTCCCAGTGTCATGCTTGCTTCTCCTATCCATCATGGGCTGTGCCCGGAGAGCTCACTCCCAGTGTCATGCTTGCTTCTCCTATCCATCATGGGCTGTGCCCGGGAGAGCTCACTCCCAGTGTCATGCTTGCTTCTCCTATCCATCATGGGCTGTGCCCGGGAGAGCTCACTCCCAGTGTCATGCTTGCTTCTCCTACCCATCATGGGCTGTGCCCCGGAGAGCTCACTCCCAGTGTAATGCATGCTTCTCCTATCCATCATGGGCTGTGCCCCGGAGAGCTCACTCCCAGTGTCATGCTTGCTTCTCCTATCCATCATGGGCTGTGCCCGGAGAGCTCACTCCCAGTGTCATGCTTGCTTCTCCTATCCATCATGGGCTGTGCCCCGGGAGAGCTCACTCCCAGTGTCATGCTTGCTTCTCCTATCCATCATGGGCTGTGCCCCGGGAGAGCTCACTCCCAGTGTCATGCTTGCTTCTCCTATCCATCATGGGCTGTGCCCCAGGAGAGCTCACTCCCAGTGTCATGCTTGCTTCTCCTATCCATCATGGGCTGTGCCCCGGGAGAGCTCACTCCCCAGTGTCATGCTTGCTTCTCCTATACATCATGGGCTGTGCCCCAGGAGAGCTCACTCCCAGTGTCATGCTTGCTTCTCCTATCCATCATGGGCTGTGCCCCGGGAGAGCTCACTCCCAGTGTCATGCTTGCTTCTCCTACACATCATGGGCTGTGCCCAGGAGAGCTCACTCCCAGTGTCATGCTTGCTTCTCCTATCCATCATGGGCTGTGCCCCGGGAGAGCTCACTCCCAGTGTCATGCTTGCTTCTCCTATACATCATGGGCTGTGCCCCGGGAGAGCTCACTCCCAGTGTCATGCTTGCTTCTCCTATCCATCATGGGCTGTTCCCAGGAGAGCTCACTCCCAGTGTCATGCTTGCTTCTCCTATCCATCATGGGCTGTGCCCCAGGAGAGCTCACTCCCAGTGTCATGCTTGCTTCTCCTATCCATCATGGGCTGTGCCCCGGGAGAGCTCACTCCCCAGTGTCATGCTTGCTTCTCCTATCCATCATGGGCTGTGCCCCGGGAGAGCTCACTCCCAGTGTCATGCTTGCTTCTCCTATCCATCATGGGCTGTGCCCTGGAGAGCTCACTCCCAGTGTAATGCATGCTTCTCCTATCCATCATGGGCTGTGCCCCGGGAGAGCTCACTCCCAGTGTCATGCTTGCTTCTCCTATCCATCATGGGCTGTGCCCCGGGAGAGCTCACTCCCAGTGTCATGCTTGCTTCTCCTATCCATCATGGGCTGTGCCCGGGAGAGCTCACTCCCAGTGTCATGCTTGCTTCTCCTATACATCATGGACTGTGCCCCGGAGAGCTCACTCCCAGTGTCATGCTTGCTTCTCCTATCCATCATGGGCTGTGCCCGGGAGAGCTCACTCCCAGTGTCATGCTTGCTTCTCCTATCCATCATGGGCTGTGCCCCGGGAGAGCTCACTCCCAGTGTCATGCTTGCTTCTCCTATCCATCATGGGCTGTGCCCCGGGAGAGCTCACTCCCAGTGTCATGCTTGCTTCTCCTATCCATCATGGGCTGTGCCCCGGAGCTCACTCCCAGTGTCATGTTTGCTTCTCCTACACATCATGGGCTGTGCCCCGGGAGAGCTCACTCCCCAGTGTCATGCTTGCTTCTCCCATACATCACGGGCTGTTCCCTGGGAGAGCTCACTCCCCAGTGTCATGGTTGCTTCTCCTATCCATCATGGGCTGTGCCCCGGGAGAGCTCACTCCCCAGTGTCATGCTTGCTTCTCCTATACATCATGGGCTGTACCCCGTCAGAGCTCACTCCCAGTGTCATGCTTGCTTCTCCTATCCATCATGGGCTGTGCCCCGGGAGAGCTCACTCCCAGTGTCATGCTTGCTTCTCCTACCCATCATGGGCTGTGCCCCGGAGAGCTCACTCCCAGTGTAATGCATGCTTCTCCTATCCATCATGGGCTGTGCCCCAGGAGAGCTCACTCCCAGTGTCATGCTTGCTTCTCCTATACATCATGGGCTGTGCCCCGGGAGAGCTCACTCCCCAGTGTCATGCTTGCTTCTCCTATCCATCATGGGCTGTGCCCCGGGAGAGCTCCCTCCCAGTGTCATGCTTGCTTCTCCCCCTATCCATCATGGGCTGTGCCCGGGAGAGCTCACTCCCAGTGTCATGCTTGCTTCTCCTATCCATCATGGGCTGTGCCCCGGGAGCTCACTCCCAGTGTCATGCTTGCTTCTCCTATCCATCATGGGCTGTGCCCGGAGAGCTCACTCCCAGTGTCATGCTTGCTTCTCCTATCCATCATGGGCTGTGCCCGGAGAGCTCACTCCCAGTGTCATGCTTGCTTCTCCTATCCATCATGGGCTGTGCCCCGGAGAGCTCACTCCCAGTGTCATGCTTGCTTCTCCTATCCATCATGGGCTGTGCCCGGAGCTCACTCCCAGTGTCATGCTTGCTTCTCCTATCCATCATGGGCTGTGCCCGGAGAGCTCACTCCCAGTGTCATGCTTGCTTCTCCTATACATCATGGGCTGTGCCCGGAGAGCTCACTCCCAGTGTCATGCTTGCTTCTCCTATCCATCATGGGCTGTGCCCGGAGAGCTCACTCCCAGTGTCATGCTTGCTTCTCCTATCCATCATGGGCTGTGCCCCGAGAGAGCTCACTCCCAGTGTCATGCTTGCTTCTGCTATCCATCATGGGCTGTGCCCCGGGAGAGCTCACTCCCAGTGTCATGCTTGCTTCTCCTATCCATCATGGGTTGTGCCCGGAGAGCTCACTCCCAGTGTCATGCTTGCTTCTCCTATCCATCATGGGCTGTGCCCCGGAGAGCTCACTCCCAGTGTCATGCTTGCTTCTCCTATCCATCATGGGCTGTGCCCCGGGAGAGCTCACTCCCCAGTGTCATGCTTGCTTCTCCTATACATCATGGGCTGTGCCCCGGGAGAGCTCACTCCCAGTGTCATGCTTGCTTCTCCTATACATCATGGGCTGTGCCCGGGAGAGCTTACTCCCAGTGTCATGCTTGCTTTTCCTATCCATCATGGGCTGTGCCCGGGAGAGCTCACTCCCAGTGTCATGCTTGCTTTTCCTATCCATCATGGGCTGTGCCCGGAGAGCTCACTCCCAGTGTCATGCTTGCTTCTCCTACCCATCATGGGCTGTGCCCCGGAGAGCTCACTCCCAGTGTAATGCATGCTTCTCCTATCCATCATGGGCTGTGCCCAGGAGAGCTCACTCCCAGTGTCATGCTTGCTTCTCCTATACATCATGGGCTGTGCCCCGGGAGAGCTCACTCCCCAGTGTCATGCTTGCTTCTCCTATCCATCATGGGCTGTGCCCGGAGAGCTCACTCCCAGTGTCATGCTTGCTTCTCCTATACATCATGGGCTGTGCCCCGGGACCGCTCACTCCCAGTGTCATGCTTGCTTCTCCTATCCATCATGGAGCTGTGCCCCGGGAGAGCTCACTCCCAGTGTCATGCTTTCTTCTCCTATCCATCATGGGCTGTGCCCGGAGAGCTCACTCCCAGTGTCATGCTTGCTTCTCCTATCCATCATGGGCTGTGCCCGGAGAGCTCACTCCCAGTGTCATGCTTGCTTCTCCCATACATCATGGGCTGTGCCCCGGAGAGCTCACTCCCAGTGTCATGCTTGCTTCTCCTATCCATCATGGGCTGTGCCCGGAGAGCTCACTCCCAGTGTCATGCTTGCTTCTCCTATCCATCATGGGCTGTGCCCGGAGAGCTCACTCCCAGTGTCATGCTTGCTTCTCCTATCCATCATGGGCTGTGCCCCGGAGAGCTCACTCCCAGTGTCATGCTTGCTTCTCCTATCCATCATGGGCTGTGCCCGGGAGAGCTCACTCCCAGTGTCATGCTTGCTTCTCCTATCCATCATGGGCTGTGCCCCGGAGAGCTCACTCCCAGTGTCATGCTTGCTTCTCCTATCCATCATGGGCTGTGCCCGGAGAGCTCACTCCCAGTGTCATGCTTGCTTCTCCTATCCATCATGGGCTGTGCCCGGAGAGCTCACTCCCCAGTGTCATGCTTGCTTCTCCTATCCATCATGGGCTGTGCCCGGGAGAGCTCACTCCCAGTGTCATGCTTGCTTCTCCTATCCATCATGGGCTGTGCCCGGGAGAGCTCACTCCCAGTGTCATGCTTGCTTCTCCTATCCATCATGGGCTGTGCCCCGGAGAGCTCACTCCCAGTGTCATGCTTGCTTCTCCTATCCATCATGGGCTGTGCCCGGGAGAGCTCACTCCCAGTGTCATGCTTGCTTCTCCTATCCATCATGGGCTGTGCCCGGAGAGCTCACTCCCAGTGTCATGCTTGCTTCTCCTATCCATCATGGGCTGTGCCCCGGAGAGCTCACTCCCAGTGTCATGCTTGCTTCTCCTATCCATCATGGGCTGTGCCCGGAGAGCTCACTCCCCAGTGTCATGCTTGCTTCTCCTATCCATCATGGGCTGTGCCCCGGGAGAGCTCACTCCCAGTGTCATGCTTGCTTCTCCTATACATCATGGGCTGTGCCCGGGAGAGCTTACTCCCAGTGTCATGCTTGCTTCTCCTATCCATCATGGGCTGTGCCCCGGGAGAGCTCACTCCCAGTGTCATGCTTGCTTCTCCTATCCATCATGGGCTGTGCCCCGGGAGAGCTCACTCCCCAGTGTCATGCTTGCTTCTCCTATCCATCATGGGCTGTGCCCTGGGAGAGCTCACTCCCAGTGTCATGCTTGCTTCTCCTACACATCATGGGCTGTGCCCAGGAGAGCTCACTCCCAGTGTCATGCTTGCTTCTCCTATCCATCATGGGCTGTGCCCCGGGAGAGCTCACTCCCCAGTGTCATGCTTGCTTCTCCTATCCATCATGGGCTGTGCCCCGGAGAGCTCACTCCCCAGTGTCATGCTTGCTTCTCCTATCCATCATGGGCTGTGCCCCGGGAGAGCTCACTCCCAGTGTCATGCTTGCTTTTCCTACACATCATGGGCTGTGCCCAGGAGAGCTCACTCCCAGTGTCATGCTTGCTTCTCCTATACATCATGGGCTGTGCCCCGGGAGAGCTCACTCCCAGTGTCATGCTTGCTTCTCTTATCCATCATGGGCTGTGCCCTGGGAGAGCTCACTCCCAGTGTCATGCTTGCTCCTCCTATACATCATGGGCTGTGCCCCAGGAGAGCTCACTCCCAGTGTCATGCTTGCTTCTCCTATCCATCATGGGCTGTGCCCCGGGAGAGCTCACTCCCAGTGTCATGCTTGCTTCTCCTATCCATCATGGGCTGTGCCCCGGGAGAGCTCACTCCCAGTGTCATGCTTGCTTCTCCTATACATCATGGGCTGTGCCCCGGGAGAGCTCACTCCCCAGTGTCATGCTTGCTTCTCCTATCCATCATGGGCTGTGCCCCGGGAGAGCTCACTCCCAGTGTCATGCTTGCTTCTCCTACCCATCATGGGCTGTGCCCCGGAGAGCTCACTCCCAGTGTAATGCATGCTTCTCCTATCCATCATGGGCTGTGCCCCAGGAGAGCTCACTCCCAGTGTCATGCTTGCTTCTCCTATCCATCATGGGCTGTGCCCCAGGAGAGCTCACTCCCAGTGTCATGCTTGCTTCTCCTATACATCATGGGCTGTGCCCCGGGAGAGCTCACTCCCAGTGTCATGCTTGCTTCTCCTATCCATCATGGGCTGTGCCCCGGGAGAGCTCACTCCCAGTGTCATGCTTGCTTCTCCTATCCATCATGGGCTGTGCCCTGGGAGAGCTCACTCCCCAGTGTCATGCTTGCTTCTCCTATCCATCATGGGCTGTGCCCCGGGAGAGCTCACTCCCCAGTGTCATGCTTGCTTCTCCTATCCATCATGGGCTGTGCCCCGGGAGAGCTCACTCCCAGTGTCATGCTTGCTTCTCCTATACATCATGGGCTGTGCCCGGAGAGCTCACTCCCAGTGTCATGCTTGCTTCTCCTATCCATCATGGGCTGTGCCCCGGGAGAGCTCACTCCCAGTGTCATGCTTGCTTCTCCTACCCATCATGGGCTGTGCCCCGGAGAGCTCACTCCCAGTGTCATGCTTGCTTCTCCTATCCATCATGGGCTGTGCCCGGGAGAGCTCACTCCCAGTGTCATGCTTGCTTCTCCTATCCATCATGGGCTGTGCCCGGAGAGCTCACTCCCAGTGTCATGCTTGCTTCTCCTATACATCATGGGCTGTGCCCCGGAGAGCTCACTCCCAGTGTCATGCTTGCTTCTCCTATCCATCATGGGCTGTGCCCCGGGAGAGCTCACTCCCAGTGTCATGCTTGCTTCTCCTATCCATCATGGGCTGTGCCCGGAGAGCTCACTCCCAGTGTCATGCTTGCTTCTCCTATCCATCATGGGCTGTGCCCCGGAGAGCTCACTCCCAGTGTCATGCTTGCTTCTCCTATCCATCATGGGCTGTGCCCGGCGAGCTCACTCCCAGTGTCATGCTTGCTTCTCCTATCCATCATGGGCTGTGCCCCGGGAGAGCTCACTCCCAGTGTCATGCTTGCTTCTCCTATCCATCATGGGCTGTGCCCCGGGAGAGCTCACTCCCAGTGTCATGCTTGCTTCTCCTACACATCATGGGCTGTGCCCAGGAGAGCTCACTCCCAGTGTCATGCTTGCTTCTCCTATACATCATGGGCTGTGCCCCGGGAGAGCTCACTCCCCAGTGTCATGCTTGCTTCTCCTATCCATCATGGGCTGTGCCCCGGGAGAGCTCACTCCCAGTGTCATGCTTGCTTCTCCTATCCATCATGGGCTGTGCCCCGGAGAGCTCACTCCCAGTGTAATGCTTGCTTCTCCTACCCATCATGGGCTGTGCCCCGGAGAGCTCACTCCCCAGTGTCATGCTTGCTTCTCCTATCCATCATGGGCTGTGCCCCAGGAGAGCTCACTCCCCAGTGTCATGCTTGCTTCTCCTATCCATCATGGGCTGTGCCCCGGGAGAGCTCACTCCCAGTGTCATGCTTGCTTCTCCTATACATCATGGGCTGTGCCCGGGAGAGCTCACTCCCAGTGTCATGCTTGCTTCTCCTATCCATCATGGGCTGTGCCCGGAGAGCTCACTCCCAGTGTCATGCTTGCTTCTCCTATCCATCATGGGCTGTGCCCTGGAGAGCTCACTCCCAGTGTCATGCTTGCTTCTCCTATCCATCATGGGCTGTGCCCCAGGAGAGCTCACTCCCAGTGTCATGCTTGCTTCTCCTATCCATCATGGGCTGTGCCCGGAGAGCTCACTCCCAGTGTCATGCTTGCTTCTCCTATCCATCATGGGCTGTGCCCGGGAGAGCTCACTCCCAGTGTCATGCTTGCTTCTCCTATCCATCATGGGCTGTGCCCCGGAGAGCTCACTCCCAGTGTCATGCTTGCTTCTCCTATCCATCATGGGCTGTGCCCGGAGAGCTCACTCCCAGTGTCATGCTTGCTTCTCCTATCCATCATGGGCTGTGCCCGGAGAGCTCACTCCCAGTGTCATGCTTGCTTCTCCTATCCATCATGGGCTGTGCCCGGGAGAGCTCACTCCCAGTGTCATGCTTGCTTCTCCTATCCATCATGGGCTGTGCCCCGGAGAGCTCACTCCCAGTGTCATGCTTGCTTCTCCTATCCATCATGGGCTGTGCCCGGGAGAGCTCACTCCCAGTGTCATGCTTGCTTCTCCTACCCATCATGGGCTGTGCCCCGGAGAGCTCACTCCCAGTGTCATGGTTGCTTCTCCTATCCATCATGGGCTGTGCCCCAGGAGAGCTCACTCCCCAGTGTCATGCTTGCTTCTCCTATCCATCATGGGCTGTGCCCCGGGAGAGCTCACTCCCAGTGTCATGCTTGCTTCTCCTATACATCATGGGCTGTGCCCCGAGAGCTCACTCCCAGTGTCATGCTTGCTTCTCCTACCCATCATGGGCTGTGCCCCGGAGAGCTCACTCCCAGTGTAATGCATGCTTCTCCTATCCATCATGGGCTGTGCCCCAGGAGAGCTCACTCCCAGTGTCATGCTTGCTTCTCCTATACATCATGGGCTGTGCCCGGGAGAACTCACTCCCAGTGTCATGCTTGCTTCTCCTATCCATCATGGGCTGTGCCCCGGAGAGCTCACTCCCAGTGTCATGCTTGCTTCTCCTATCCATCATGGACTGTGCCCCGGAGAGCTCACTCCCAGTGTCATGCTTGCTTCTCCTATCCATCATGGGCTGTGCCCGGGAGAGCTCACTCCCAGTGTCATGCTTGCTTCTCCTATCCATCATGGAGCTGTGCCCCGGGAGAGCTCACTCCCAGTGTCATGCTTTCTTCTCCTACACACCATGGGCTGTGCCCCGGGAGAGCTCACTCCCCAGTGTCATGCTTGCTTCTCCTATCCATCATGGGCTGTGCCCTGGGAGAGCTCACTCCCCAGTGTCATGCTTGCTTCGCCTATCCATCATGGGCTGTGCCCCGGGAGCTCACTCCCAGTGTCATGCTTGCTTCTCCTATCCATCATGGGCTGTGCCCGGAGAGCTCACTCCCAGTGTCATGCTTGCTTCTCCTATCCATCATGGGCTGTGCCCCAGGAGAGCTCACTCCCCAGTGTCATGCTTGCTTCTCCTATCCATCATGGGCTGTGCCCGGAGAGCTCACTCCCCAGTGTCATGCTTGCTTCTCCTATCCATCATGGGCTGTGCCCGGGAGAGCTCACTCCCAGTGTCATGCTTGCTTCTCCCACCCATCATGGGCTGTGCCCCGGAGAGCTCACTCCCAGTGTCATGCTTGCTTCTCCTATCCATCATGGGCTGTGCCCCAGGAGAGCTCACTCCCCAGTGTCATGCTTGCTTCTCCTATCCATCATGGGCTGTGCCCCGGGAGAGCTCACTCCCAGTGTCATGCTTGCTTCTGCTATCCATCATGGGCTGTGCCCCGGGAGAGCTCACTCCCAGTGTCATGCTTGCTTCTCCTATCCATCATGGGCTGTGCCCCGGGAGAGCTCACTCCCAGTGTCATGCTTGCTTCTCCTATACATCATGGGCTGTGCCCTGGGAGAGCTCACTCCCAGTGTCATGCTTGCTTCTCCTATACATCATGGGCTGTGCCCGGGAGAGCTTACTCCCAGTGTCATGCTTGCTCCTCCTATCCATCATGGGCTGTGCCCGGAGAGCTCACTCCCAGTGTCATGCTTGCTTCTCCTATCCATCATGGGCTGTGCCCGGGAGAGCTCACTCCCAGTGTCATGCTTGCTTCTCCTATCCATCATGGGCTGTGCCCTGGGAGAGCTCACTCCCCAGTGTCATGCTTGCGTCTCCTACACATCATGGGCTGTGCCCCGGGAGAGCTCACTCCCCAGTGTCATGCTTGCTTCTCCTACACATCATGGGCTGTGCCCGGGAGAGCTCACTCCCAGTGTCATGCTTGCTTCTCCTATGCATCATGGGCTGTGCCCGGAGAGCTCACTCCCAGTGTCATGCTTGCTTCTCCTATCCATCATGGGGCCCCCCCCCCCCCCCCCCCCCCCCCCCCCCCCCCCCCCCCCCCCCCCCTCCCCCCCCCCCCCCCCCCCCCCCCCCCCGCCCCCCCCCCCCCCCCCCCCCCCCCCCCCCCCCCCCCCCCCCCACCCCCTCCCCCCCCCCCCCCCCCCCCCCCCCCCCCCCCCCCCCCCCCCCCCCCCCCCACCCCACACCCCGCCCCCCCCCGCCCCCCCCCGGGGGGGGGGGGGGGGGGGGGGGGGGGGGGTGGGGGGGAGGGGGCGGGGGGGGGGGGGCGGCGCGGGGGGGGGGGGGGGGGGGGGGGGGGGCGGGGGGGGGGGGGGGGGGGGGGGGCGGGGGGGGGGGGGGGGGGGGGGGGGGGGGGGGGGCCCGGGAAAGCTTTCCTCCCATTCATGGGCTTGCCCCCTTTCCCCATCATGGGCCCCCCCCCCGGGGGCTCACTCCCAGTGTCATGCTTGCTTCGATTATTCAACTCTTGCTTTGTAATAAAGTATTTTGTTTAAGTAAAAACTCAGTGTTGTTTTCATTTGCCAGAATTCTAACATCCGTGTCATTTAAGGATTCCTCTATATTACATATTTAGATTTTCTGTAGCTTCAAATCGTCATGTAGTAGTTCTATTTGTTTAGTGGCTTTTTCTTTAAAGCTGTCTATGAGTCAGTTTTGTCAATTTTTGTAGTTAAGTCCTGAATGTTGGATATTAGAGTTTGTAAGTCTCTTTTCATACTGGAGTCCTGACTGCCTGACTTAGAGTGACTTATGATGGAGTTCTCTTCAGATGAATTGTGATTTTTCCAAGTAGATTTTTGACTGGAAAATTTGTCCACTTTCGGTTTTTTTTTTTTTTTTTTATTTTCTTGTAAAAGAAGTTTAGATCTAAGATACTGTATAGAAAAAAATCCAAGTTTTCTTGTTTAAAGGACAAAAATCCAGTAAAGAAAATTATCGTCAGTGGAGCTGCTGAATTCCGCTGCTACACAGTACTCATGCTAGCCACGCCCCCTCTGGAGCTACTTTTTTGAATTGATTAATTTGGCTTTTTCCTTTGCATAAATACTGCACCATTTTGGATCTTTTTTCTGTCCCATGTCTATATTTCTTTGTCATACCTTTCAAAAATCTCTAGGTTTTGTTCTTTATATTTTTGTGCTTCTTCCGTCGCTTCTTTTTCCAGGTGATCCAAAATTTGTTTGTTTATAGAATGTTTTTCATGGATCTGTTGTATTAATGAATACAAATTTGCATTTGAAGCTTTAGATAGTTTTTCATGTGCAAATGTTTTTCTTTCTTCTAAATTTCTTTTTGAATGTATTCTGTCTGGAAATTATGGGCTTCTTGCATAATAGTAACAATACATAATTTTCTTTCTTATCCTCAATAGTCCACTCTGTCATCTTTAGGGCTCCTTTTTTGACATGTCAGTTTTTACTTGGATTGAGTGCAGGTGTAGGAGGAGTGATTCCTGCACCATTATGAGAACCCATACACTGTCCCCTTTTAGACATGAATGAGACATTTGATTTCTGTGAAAACGTAATGATTTAGTCTAACCAGAGAGAATGTATATATATTTATAACCACACCACTGAACTGTCTAGATTTTTTTTCTCGCATTTCTGGTGTGTTCCTGTTAAAATGTCTGGTTTTCTGGTAAATCATTTGAGCATGGAAGTAACTAAATGACATATATTTGTGTTTCAAATCTCATATCCTTCAGAGAGTGCATGCTAATGCAACACCTGTTATTCTAGCAGCTGTCTAAGTTTATAAGAGAAATATTTAAAAGTTGTATCTGACCTTGGGACTTTGTGACCCCATTATGTTTTGCTTTGTCCAGATTTCTTGAGCTTAGAGGATGAGAGTTAAGGTTATAACATTTTATATTCACTTCTGTTGTTTTTACCATGCATTTCACCAAAGTTTCTTGTTGGAAGTGTGAAAATGTACCCAGGGCTATTTTTGTGGATAATTTGTGGCACCCAGCATTAGTGTAGCTGCAAGACAACACTGGCATTGGTTCACACAGGGAGCTGTATTACTCCTAAGAAATTCAGGGCAGATTACAGAGACTGTGGAATATAGGCTGAATTACTGTGAATCCCACCACAACAATGTCCTCCTGGAAGAAATGCTGTATTAGTGACTGCTGTCACACAGCTTTAGTTTCTTCATTTAATGGTGTGTGTCACACTCACTTACAGATGTTGAGTGGTATACATATATATATATATATATATATATATATATATATATATATATATATATATATATGTATATATCCAGTCAAAGCTAAGCTGAAGAGGATGCCTGACAAAGACAAAAGATCAGTTCTCAGCATGCAGAAACACAAGACTTGGAGAAAGAGATCTGACTTGTAATGTTTTCTGTGAAAGTCCTCATCAGGCATCCTCGCTCTGTTAACAAGCACAGATTCGGTTTAATCTCATTTGGACTGAAATGACAACAGCATTGGAATGCTAAGCCTAAGTAGGCAGCTTAAGTTGTAAGCCTGCAAAACCTTGTACTGAATAGTTAACTTTATTATTCCTGTATCACAGAAAAACAAAGGCGGGCAAACTAAAGAGGTGACCATGGTCAGTGACTTCTCCAGCCAGCTCTCTGTCTAAGTATGAAATCCATCTGATACTGTTTTAGTTACCCTTCTCTAAATGTATTTATTATATACATGCTGTTAACATCCTCTAGTCAAAAAGTGAAATTAAACATAAATACAGGGCATGCCTCTTGATGAATTTTCAAGCATTTACTTTCAATGAGTAAAATTTCTACGAAAAGAAAACACTGATTTAAATTTGCATTCAGTGCTGAAAGTGAACATTTGTACCAGGTTTGCTTTTGAATTATGTACTTGGTATGTTAAGAATTCACTGCTATTTTAAGGCTAATTGATCATAGTTTAAAAAGACGACAGGCTGCTTTAAGGTCTATTGATGTCTTTATTGCAAATTTGTTCTGCGGTTTGAGATTTTCAGAAGGTACTATAAGTGACTACGTGTTGTACGCATGAGATGCAGATAAATGTAGACATTTGTGCAGTGGTAGCTGGTGACTTCAAATCAAAGGGGGGCTGCAGAAGACAGCTGAATGGGTGGTGCCAACAAGAAGGGGTGTGGCCAACTAGAAAGGGGTGGGGCTATGCTAACAACTGCAAAAACTGGAACTTTAATTAAATACTCTGCCCTGGGTGCCGGACCATCATTATGAGAGACCAATCAAGACAAAATGAAGTGTGAAAAAAAAAATATTTCAATGCATTGGCTGCATGACAGCTTACTTAATATCTAGATGGAAACAAAAAGGTTGTGAGGCATGGAAAAATAAATTACTTTTTAAATATATTACTGGAATGCCAGTCAAAATAAAGTATAAAAAAACAAGCAGCACTCAACTCAAACCACTTTTCCTTGCACTGCAGTTCTAATTATAATTTATATTCAGCTTTATAAAAGTACCAAGTAACGTGCTGAAAGTAGCAATCTCTGTGATACACCCACTTGTAAAAATGTTTCGTATCCAAAAAAGACCTGCTGCCTAACAAAAACTATTTACTTGCTTCATGGGGAAAACATGATCAAAGTAAAAAATGAACAGCAAACAAGAAACAAGCTCAAGATAAACTGCTTAAAGGATTACTGTACAGGTTATGGACCACACATGATAGATTGGGATTTGTTTAGTTTACTGGTACAGCCTGCAAAGATGATTGCAAGTCTCCAACAAATGTAAGGAGCTTCTGAAAATACTGTAATCCTGTCCTTTATTACAAATACTGTCATATGCATTTCATTGCCCAAGGCTTATACGCTAGCTAGTTATGTAAATATTCTCTGCATGGTAACAACAAAAAGGCTTTCAATGTTAGTAATTCTTTAACAGTATGCTTATTAAAGCTTAATTGCATCTTAGAATCTCAGACAAGCTTACCCGATGGTCATTAAAGCATTGCTACTTAAACACAGAGCAACAAGGCACTGCGACAGCATGCATTTTCTGAATAAGAAGCATAAATCAACAGTATAAAAATATGACAGAAATCAGAACATTCTGCAAAATCAAGGACAGATGAAAAGCCACTGTAGTACTTGTGCCTACCTTGGATGAGGGGATACTCTGCACACTTACACTGCATAACTGCTCCTTGCCTTGCTTGGACACATCTAAGGGAGTGGGGTGAAACAAGTATGTCACAATTTGAAATGTCTCCTGCTGACGGTGATGGCTCTGACACATTTGTCATACCTCTCAACATCAGAGCAAGAAATCTGTACAAAGCCATAAATAGAAGTGGGACAAAGGCCCCCCAAAAAAGAAAATTTTTAAATATTGCTCTTATAAACTTAGAAAAATAATAGAATTGTAAGTCTTGCATTAGTATGAATTTTCTGAAGGGTATAAACTCTAAAACTCGAATGTCTGTCATTATTTTCTAACTTTAATCTTCAATGATTTGCCACTAATTTGCCAGAAAACCACAATTTTATGAAAAAGAGACCAAGAATGTGATGCAACAATATAAAATAGCCATACAATACAGCTGGGAACCTGCCAAAGAAGGGGCACTTTTATTAATATTAGTACTGTTAACTTGAGCAGCTGACAAAATAAGAATCTACATGCATTTCTGAAATTAAAAATAATTTATAACTCTGATCATTACAATTATTTATTAATTGTAAACTCTTCACGATTTCTTCCAAATATGCCATTTTGCAGAGGGATTATTAGGGGCAAAGCAACACTTATAGCCAAAATCATGGATAGTTGAGAGGTTTGGATGAACCCAATTCTATAAAGCAATTTATTTGCATGTACCTCTGAACCTCTTAACGCAGGAAATCTGGACCAGGTCAAATATATTGGGGGAACATACAAACAGTACTAAAAATTGCTCTTGTATAAACCTAGACAGTTGACAGAACACCAGGTATTGCTTTAGCATGGATTTTTCTGAAGGGTATGAAGTCTGAAACTCAGTGTATGTCATTATTTAGTGACTTCATTCCTAATTGATTTGCCAGAAAACCACAAATTGTATGAGGAACAAACCAAAAATAAGAAGCAAAAATATATTCATTCTGCAAAAATCTGGACAGTTGAGAGGTATAGTTCAGCCAGGGCTGTCTTTAGCCATTCCAATGTCCCATTATTTGGCTATTTTTCCCCATTTACCTTAAACACTGTAATGTGCATATTGCTTTACTTCTACGATGATTTTGATGTAGACATCTGCTAAACAAAGCAATGCAGTCTCACAATGAAAATAGACGTAGCATTAAAACTTCTCTGCCCTTGAAACTCACATTCATTGAAACAGTATTTAAACCCACATTCAAAGAAAATACATCTGGCCAGTGGCAGATAAAGATTAACTTTGGGCTGTTTTCAAATCATAGGCCCCTTGCACAGGAAACATACATGTGTTCTTTGATACACCTTCCTGATTGTATTAAATTATATTCCTTGTATAATAAAGTACCATTGTTAGAGGGCATTTTAAATTTATTGTTTTGAATATTTTTCCAGTAAAGAATGAAACAAAATGCATGCACCAATAATGACAAAACTGCCCAATTCAGAACATTTCCATCATAAATGTCTACTCAAACCTCTACAATCCACTAGTATCAGTAAATATGCATAATCTCTGCAGAAGTAAAAGTCATCGAAACAATTCCACACTAAAGAGATCTGTAACTAATGAAGAGGTTGCTGCTAGCAAACAACTTTATATTTCATTGTTTCATCTACAAATAAAGTGACTGTTGCCCTTCAGGAATAAATTGCCTATTTATTCATTTATTTATTTCAGTTGGTTTACCAGGATAGTCCATTGGGCCAAAATGAACCCGTTTTCAATGGAGTCCTGGGGAGAAAAGCTCCGAAAATATAGATACAGAATCAATCTATCTAGGTTATCTATCTATCAACAATCTAGGTACAGCAGGTTATTAATGATAATTATACAGATGTAAAAGATTCAAGCAAATAATTTCAAATAGTACAGCAAACATTAGAAATAATACAGACTTGTGATGAAACATACTGATGATACAGACTAACAGAAGGAATATTACAAAGTAATACTGAAAGTCATTGCATATTAGGAAGCATAGACTTAAATCATGATCAGTCTGGCACATCTTGCAAAACAGCATAGAATAGTAATGTGTGTGCTAGGGGAACATAATAAGGAAACAAATACCATAGGAATAGTAATGTGTGTGCTAGGGGAACATAATAAGGAAACAAATACCATATGAATAGTAATGTGTGCGCTAGGGGAACATAATAAGGAAACAAATACCATAGGAATAGTAATGTGTGTGCTAGGGGAACATAATAAGGAAACAAATTATAGGAATAGTAATTGGTGTGCTAGGGTGACATAATAAGGAAACAAATACGATGGGAATAGTAATGTGTGTGCTAGGGGAACATAATAAGGAAACAAATACCATAGGAATAGTAATGTGTGTGCTAGGGGAACATAATAAGGAAACAAATACCATAGGAATAGTAATGTGTGTGCTAGGGGAACATAATAAGGAAACAAACAATTACAGCAATATTAATGTGTGCTAGGGGAACATAATATGAAACAAATACCACAGGAATAGTAAATGTGTGCTAGTAGGAACATATCATATGAAACAAATACCATAGGAATAGTAATGTTTGTGCTAGGGGGACATAATAAGGAAACAAATACCGTAGGAATAATAATGTGTGTGCTAGGGGAACTTAATAAGGAAACAAATACCATAGGAATAATAATGTGTGCTATGGGAACATAATAAGGAAAACAAACACTATAGAATAGTAATGTGTGCTACGGGAACATAATAAGGAAACAAATACCATAGGAATAGTAATGTGTGTCTAGAGACATAATAAGGAAACAAATTACCATAGGAATAGTAATGTGTGCTTGGGGAACATAATAAGGAAACAAATACCATAGGAATAATAATGTGTGTGCTAGGGGAATACATAATAAGGAAACAAATACCATAGGAATAGTAATGTGTGCTAGGAACATAATAAGGAAACAAATACCATAGGAATAGTAATGTGTGCTAGGGAACATAATAAGGAAACAAATACCACAGGAATAGGAATGAGTAACATACGTGCTATTAAAGGGGAACATAATAGGAAACAAATACCATAGGAATAGTAATGTGTGTGCTTGGGGAACATAATAGGAAACAAATACTCATAGGAATAGTAATGTGTGCTAGGGGAACATAATAAGGAAACAAATACCATAGGAATAGTAATGTGTGTGCTAGGGGAACATAATAAGGAAGCAAATACCATAGGAATAGTAATGTGTGTGCTAGGGGAACATAATAAGGAAACAAATACCATAGGAATAATGGCAATGTAATGTGCAAAAGTCAGGGGAACAAAATAAGGAAACAAATACAATAGGAATAGTAATGTGTGTGCTAGGGGAACATAATAAGGAAGCAAATACCATAGGAATAGTAATGTGTGCTAGGAACATAATACACGAAACAACAATACCATATGAATAGTAATGCCTTGGGGAGACATAA